>NC_134413.1:37236111-37536111 GCF_038048845.1 Mixophyes fleayi | reverse complement strand
TAACAGGCATCTTCCCCCGCAGTGTTTTCTTTGGCAGGATCCCCCAGCAGACTCTCGTAAATCACCTGGTGAACCCTCTGCTCGGCCTAAGCTGGGGGACAGCTTCTAGTGATGGAGCTTCAGAGCTGAGTCAGGTCTTACAGACAGGCTGCAGTCCTGTGAAATAGGTGAAAGGAACACCAGTAAGTGGATGCTGACTAATCCTACAAGGCTGCAACTTATCTTCGCCACTCACTGACAAGTGATCAACCGTCTCAGTCAATATATAAAATATAATCTGATTTATTAAGGCAAAAAATAGAGACAACTATCCGTTACCGGCCATAGTTATACATGATTGATTAGTTATACATGATTGAATGCCCTCTATATATTTGTTTGTAGAAATAATGCAGTGTAAACAATTTCAGATTTAGCGTCTAGCGTTTCTGTACTTGATAGGTAAAATGCTGGTTCTGTATGCACCTACCATGTATACCCTTTTCCCATGACCTCTAAAAAAAAGTAGTAGAAATACAAAGTTGTGAGTCCATCAATCCTAATTTATGGTCCCAGTTTAAAAATAATGGTTTAAATGAAAAATCTATGCCAGAGCCCTAGAGATGGCCGAAGTAGTCCATTCTGTAAGTGTTCTCAGTAGGGGAGAGAGGCCAGTTAAAACAACCCCCATGCATGTTTGTATAAGTGAGGTGAGGGTGATGTGTAGCCTTGCTCTCTGATTGATGGTGATTACTTGTTTATGAACCCGAGGCTGAAGGTCTGAACTTCCTCATGGGCCAAATAGTTCAGGGGGCTGTTTCCTGAGGCTGCCCCAGGGATCTCTCCATCTGAAAGTGGGAGGAATGGATAGGCAGACAGCCAAGTCTATGTGTAACAAATGGAGAATGATATTGATATGTATATCGCATATATTTGTTTTTAAAATAACACCGCAGAGAAAGAGAACCAAAATTACTCTGTGGTTGACAGCTGGGCCCCCTCATGTCTATGTATGGAATGGCCCCAAACCAATCTGCTGCTGTTCCACGGGGCAGAACCTTCCCAAATGTGTTTGTTTATTTCTTTATTTAGAACATGATTCTGGGTAAATAAATTATGTTCTTGTCTTGTTATTTATTCGTCGCATTTAATCCTGCATTTGTTATCGCCGATTTGTTTCTAACCAGACGTGTGTCTTTCAGATTTGGGCCTGGCCTAGTGATTTACTGGTACGGGTTCATTGAGGAGCTGGACTGTCACCGGGAACGCGGCATACTACTGAAGGACGAGTTTCCCTGTGATATTGTAACACTGCGTAACTGTATGCTGCTGGAAGATGAGCATGGCCAACATACAGGAGACAGCAAGGCAGAGAGAAGCCAGGAAGCAGTGTAATATTTCCATGTAAGCCCTAAATGTTGAACTCCAGATGAACTGCAGTACAAAGTTACAGAGCTGCCTTCTCATACAAACACTCAGACAATCTGTTTACCTTCCTTTCCAGCCGCCCTTCTGCCCTGTGCTACAGGCCAAACCCCACGCACTATCTGTAACACCTTTGCTTCTGCAGATGCTCTGCGGACATGCACACTGGCCTTCCTTCCGCCTGCACCCTTTTACCTCCACTCAAGAGGAAACCAATGGTCCTCTGACGCCCTGACTGATACAACTCCCCTAATACGTTTGCAGAGGACTCGTGTTGGTAGGTTTAATTCTCCAGCACAGTGAAATAGTGCAAAGAAAGCAAATTACATTTACATAGCACATTAGTCATTAGTAAGCTGTTACTATGACCTGCAGTGTGGAATCGGACCAATTGGTCTACCAGTAATTACCGGGATTGCAATCTGCAGGTTCTTATTTGTTATACAGTGTAGATTGTGGTAATATTACTGTCTGATATTAAAGGTGTTGTATAATCATACAGACTAAAAGCTAAATAATCTGTGACGTTTTACAAATAAAGTGTTTTGCAATCAAGATTTCTTTTCTTTTTTATTAACTATCTAGATTCAAAGCTTCTAGATAGAATTGCTTCATCCTCCTCTGTTTGTCTGAGGTTTCCATTGCATGTGGTTGTTGTTTTGTGTTTTCATGTCTGTGGTTTTATGATTTTCCGTCTCCTCTTGAAGTGCTGCTCAAGTCTCACACACTCAAGCTGCAAGAACTAATCTGCACTACAACATGTAAGTCAATAGTAGGGGAACTTGGTCACCCTCATTGTGTGATAGGAAAACCTAATTTCATTACCTGTAAGAAGATAAGAGAGAAGCATCTGTGACTTACAGCAACACAGCCTTACAGACTAAAGCTGGGTACACACTGAAGAATTGTTCAGACCGACGTGCTATCTCAAACGATTGTCCCTACGACTGAAGGTCCGATCAGTCTGACGATTCATGCGTACACACTCACACAATTTACCTTCAGATCTGTGCTCTTCATCTGGTCCGTTGTCTGGTCCTCTAGTCCAGGGAATGACAGCACAAAATTCATTCATTCACTACTGTCACATTGTCACACTGATTAAAACCGCCTTGTTATAGTTATCCACACGTCCTAACGAATTTCTGTGACTCTGAAACAAAATATTCTGTCTCAGAACGAACAAATGAATTATTCCTTCTACTGCACTCTACATTTATTCACTCTGACATTCAGTGCTAACATTGGCTGAAAAGAGCCCGACTCTGTAAACTCAATGGAGATCGTCAGCATGAGTGCATACACACTACATGATCGTTATGTGATTGATCGGAAAAAATTGAACGGTACGACCAACCAAATGAGGCGATAATCCTCCATTTGGGCAGACTTTCAACCATCGTGTCACTACACACACTGACCTGACTTTCGAACGAGCGGCCGTATGTCGGCTGGTTGAGCCGATTATTGGACAAAAACCACGTAGTGTGTACCCAGCTTTACACAGCAATCACAGGAACAGAAGAAGATTTGTAGGAATAATGGTAGATTTTGAAGTTAACACCCCTGTAAGTGTGCAGATACTCAGTACTAATAATGGCAGAGACAAAAAACATGTAATTTATTGTGTTTATAACATCAGGTACAACTATATACAGTTCTAGGGATATGTATAACAGCGCATGAGTAGATTTTTCCTTTTTTTTAAAAAAAAGTCGTCAGTCCTGCCCATTTAAACCATCTCTTAAAGGATAAGTCCACTTTTGCTGACTTTAAATATATTGGTTAATTAGACCATCTAAGATCTTTTTTCATTATTGTAGCCCCTGTCCAGACTGATGTGAGTGTGCTCTCTGCACAGCGCTGTGGAATTAGTGGCGATATATAAATAGCTGATGATGATCTGGTTTAGATACACTGTAGCAGAGTGTATCTAACAGGTACTCGACTTTAGAAATTCTTCAGTTCTTCATTGAAAGGCCATATATGATCCCTCATCACCTCATCTGTCTGACATCTTGGGGATTTAAATAAGTGCAAATAGCTGCATCCCTATGATGTTGGCCAGATGACAGCATTGGGTCCTAAACATATGGGGAGACACATTCATCATTTCATTGAGGCACAGACCAATTTCCAAAGTCAGATAACTTAAATATACTTTGTATAGTGCATCTAACTGTCTTAAGTAGATGAGCATGGCATAGTGTGTCTAACTGAGATGAGGGGAACTTTAATAATTAAAAAAAACATATATGGAAAATGTGTGCTTTGTATGTATTTTATATAAAGTACTATAAGCAAGGCATCCTAATAGTTATAGAGGCGCCAGCATAAATGATCTAAACTTTCAGTACTGTATTAACCGGAAGTGCGCACAGGAGCACATCATCATCACCATTTATTTATATAGCGCCACTAATTCCGCAGCACTGTACAGAGAAGTCATTCACATCAGTCCCTGCCCCATTGGAGCTTACAGTCTAAATTCCCTAACACACACACAGACAGAGAGAGAGACTAGGGTCAATTTTGATAGCAGCCAATTAACCTACTATTTTTAGTATGTTTTTGGAGTGTGGGAGGAAACCGGAGCACCCGGAGGAAACCCACACAAACACGGGGAGAACATACAAACTCCACACAGATAAGGCCATGGTCGGGAATTGAACTCATGACCCCAGCGCTGTGAGGCAGAAGTGCTACCACTGAGCCACCATCATCAGACAAATAACATATTAAGTAACCTCTCAATTGCCTTTTTACAAAGTAAAATTGAAAGGTTTGTTTTTGTAAACTCTCTGTATAATTTAACCCATCCATTCCCTTTATTAATTTGACTCCCTGCCTCTAAACCCTCTAGAGTTCTACTTACTGTGAGGTGCCTAAAACTGTTCCCATATTCAAGATGTGGTCTAATTAGTGATTTATACAATGGTTATAATATGTTTGCTGGAGAGAAAGAAAAGGTTTTTTTCTCCCGCCCTTACTTGTCTGACTCTTGCACTGAGCGGCAGATGACTGCAGTAGGGGTGAGGGGAGGCAGTATACATGTTCTGCCTAGGTAGCAGAATGGGACATGGTACCTCTGTCTCCAACCATGTACATGCTTCTCCCTCTAGACCTAGTACTCTCATCTTACGTACCAGAATGTTATGTGGAACAGTATTCAATACTTTAGCAAAATCCAAATATATCACTTTAAGTCACTTAAATAGCGTAAGATCCTGTTTGAAAGTTACTTCCTCATAAAAACTGATCATATTTATTAGGCATGACCAACGACCTAGTACCCTTAGCTCACATAGGTGGATGCTGCTGTCTGCACCCGGTGCTTTAAATGTTTTTTAGGTATAACTGCATTTCTAGGTATGTTAGATAAATAGCTTTTAATGCTGTACATAGCTACACAACATATTTCATAACATTTTATCCACCTTTGAGAATACAGACATAAATATACTTAGAAAATAAACTTTTTCTTTAACTTCCAAAATAATTTGATTATTTTGATCCAATAAAATTAGTTTTTATGCACTTGATGTGAATAAATGTTTTGAGATTAGACTTGCTATTTTTAGCCGTTCATTTTTAGCTTTAGTCTTTGCTATTTGGTTTTGTTTTTACATTTTTTGCTACATTACTTGTCTTTCCATAATGAGTTTTCAGTCCCTTCTAGTCTTAGCAGGTTATGTCACTGCATGTCAAACAAGATCACATTTGACTACGGTGGTAACCAGTGCTTGCAACTGCAGTCAGTAGGGGTAACAATGGAGGACATTCATTGAACCACTTGCATTCACTTGAAGTGTGAGTGAATCTAGCTGAGCCACCGCAACTCCAGATCGCAAATGGGTATGGGGTTATTGAAACCAATAGGTTCCATTCCCATACCCATTTACATGATTTTACTACTGGTGAAAAAAACACTAGTACAATCATGACTTTTAGCTACTATGCGTAACTGTCCTCTCCTTTATCACCTCCAAAACTTTTTATATAACCATATTGGGTGCCTTTTATTCCTAAATATTGTGTTTGTTGTCATACAGTGTGTTCTTCTAAAAGCCTTTGTTTTAAGAGTTTCCCATTTGGTCTCTGTGCTTTTATGTCATTGTACACTTTTCCAGTCCTGGAGCTTCAGTGCTTCTTTGTGCTGCCTCCTCCCCTGTACACTAGATAGAATGGGCCTCAGTTAGAGGTAGGAGTAAACCCAGACAGAAATTGCAATTTTGCACCTTGGCAAAACCATTTTGTGCTACAGGGGAGCAAATCTAAAATGTGCCGGCACATAGATTTGGGAGGGGGCATGTCATTTTATTACCTCTAAATCTAAAAGCAAAACGTCATCAGCAAACAGGCATAAATTAGGCAAAGTACCGTTCAGGGTGATACCTGGAAATCCATCTGATCCCCTAACAGTGGCAGTCAAAAATTCTATTGCCAAAATACAGATGAGCGGGGAGAGGGGGCACCCCTGTCTGGTACTGTTTGTTATTAGAAACTTATCAGACAAAAATCCATTGCTGAACACTTTGGCTGTGGGATCAGAATAGAGAGCAGAAATAGCCTCTAGACATCGGCCCCCCCGGTCCAGAGGAGGACCCACTCCATGTAGCCCCAATAAAATCTTTTAAACGCTTTCTCAGCTCAACTCTAAATCTAGTGAAATAAAGCTGCCCAGTACATGCAAAAGCAAGCAGTATTTTTCCTGCATGCAAAAATAAAAAATACATTTGCTCCCCTTGTATTGCATCATGGTTTGTCTTAGCACCAAGTTCAACAAAATGTCTAAAAATAGATAAAATATGCCCTCCTTTGACACTAGATCAATTGTCCCAGTTTTTATTTGAATAGTTAAAATTAGATGGACCAAAGTTTTGGCTTTTTTTGCTTTCCTTTTAATTTCTAACACAAATGACATTTCCACACAACTGTTTAGGCTAGGTGAGTTATAGCAAGCCCCAGTCAATACTTTTTATGCATACTTTTCTTTATTGAAGAAGAAACAGGGATAACAACAAAAAGTTTGCAATGAGGAAGAATAGAGATGTAAACAGTGTGGCATAACAATCAGTCCTTTTAATGACTCTACATTGTCATAATCTTCACAGATATCTTCGCTGCGCAAATCGTAAACCGGTTAATACATATAGATAAAAAAAGGAATATTTAAAAAATGATTAAAATAATGTACAGTAGTGTTGTCTGGTTGGTAGCCTGAGATAGCCTTCAAATCTCTCTTCTGTGACCCTTATCATTTCTCTCCATTGCCTTTGCTATAATTTGGACAATTGTTTATTTCACACTTAACTGCAAGTAGAGCAGTACTCTGGTATAGTATAATTGGCAATATTTACAGTTATATAATAATACAAGGTGAATGCATTAAATTACTAAGCTGAGGAAAAGAGTGATGAGAGACACCATATTGTGTTGACAATAGTATAAGATTAGAGGGAGATCATGTGCATAGAGAGGTGTAATATTTTTTGTGGTGTTTTATTGAAACACATGATCTGGCCTGCAGCAACACAAATATGTGGGTGTCGGCCAAGTAGATTAAGAACATGAAAATGTTTAGTAGCTTTCTAAGTCCACAGTCAATCAAGCAAGGGTGAGAACAGAGAGTGACAGTGCATAAGCAGAGTAGTTAATTTCCTTCCATCTGGAAAATGGCTGATGCTCAAAGTTCAAGCATCCTCAACATCTAAACACTTTATGACCCGACCCGAACCGATAACACAAGGAATCTTTTCCAATCCAAAATATTTGACAGCTCTTAGCAACAACTGAAAGTCAAACCAGTCTTGGCCTTTTGTCACAACGTAAATCTTTCAAACCATTTCTAAATTATTTCCACTGTTGCACTGGTGGTGTAGTGGACAACTGGTAGCTATGAGTAAGCAGGACAAATTGTTCTACTGTCAGAACAACATTGCATTATCACTATAAATTCATGGAGCCCAAACTACAGGCGTGTCCAGGAATGTCAGATTACATCTCATCACGTAAGATGACCAAACTGTCCCATCTAATCATGGATTCATTTGTTGCTTTGTCTGTGTTCTCGCCTGTAGCAGTGGATCTCTTAGTATACAGTACGTGGGGAACAATGACACTCTTCATTTGCATGAGGATTGTCATCTGTAGCGGTGGAGGGGTCATTCTAGAACTGATTACCAAAAAAGGGATTGATCCCTAGCCTAATTATCAGTTATTATAATTTCTCTACAACCGTATAACCCATTAGGGTCCATTATGGGGCCAGTGGAAGGTAGACTGTTTACTAGTCAGAAGTCTAAAGAGAGAATCGTGCATTAGGAGTTCGGTTGTAGTGTTTTCAATGTTTTTTCTAGGTGTGAGATGTCAATTAATGATCTGCCTCAAATAATTTGTAATGGATGTCAATGGATCTACCTTCTGTGATTGACAGGCCTTCCATGTGTGACAAAATTGACTGATTTTGTTTTCTCCGATTAAAGCACTGGCATGTAATTCTCCCACTATGTTATTTATTTTGACACTTGCCTAGTTTCAGTGGATCGCCCAGCTTTAGCGATGTTCTGGTTGAACCCACAAGACATAGAGCCTGCTGCAGAGTGAGTACTACAGAAGTTTGCATAGAGTATTGTAATGTCTCGCTCTGTGCATGCCCAGAATGTGGGCACTCGCATTTGCGCCCATGCAGATTTGCGTAATTCTGTCACTTATGCCAGCTTGCATCTGGAGATGTGGGACTGGGTTATTCAAAGGTTGGCCCAGTACAGTATGGTTGTGTTTGCGCAAACAGATGCTGCCCAGGGAAAACGCATATATGCCTGAGAAAGCCGTATTATTTGCAGGTGGTCAGGGGCAAGTGCAAAGTTGCATCCAACTCTGCATCAGGCCCCTAGACTCCACTTAAACTACTGGCTGATGAATGGAAGCTAAACAATAATGGTTCTATATGGCTAGTATGCTTGACGTCAACTTGAACTGTAATAGGATTGTCACTTACAGAGTAGTTTGATTAACTTTAGTAGGTATAATTGAGATTTCTAAAATTATATTAAAATAGCAATTCACAAATCAAGGTTGTGGTAGTTAAATGACTGAAGTTATTTTGATTTGCGTATTAACCAGTTTGCATAATAGTTTATACAGTGACTGAATTGTGGGAGTCCCTGCCTAGGTCCCCACAATTCCACAGTAACTAACCCCTGCTGGAGATTGTAGGGGTATTTAGTGTGATGTGTCGATAATGCGATCATGGCTCAGTAGCAGCTGATTATTCAGTGTTATCAACACTTTCACTAACTTGATTTCAAGTTGTCCAGGGCGTCAAGCCTGGAGAAGGGATAGTAACCGGGGACAGCAGGAGTGGCTTACTCTTCAACTGTGGGAATCTCAGTCTTTGGACTCTCTATGGTTCTGCCACTTCAGTGTAATCCTAAAATAAAACAAATTTCTGGACTTTTTCTTTAAGTAGAAAAGAAAATATTTCAAAAGGTTAATGTCAAGGCTTGAAATCAATGCATTTCCATTGTGTAGAAAAAGCACAGAATGTCTGAAGATGAAATAATATTTAATCCAATTACACATCTTACCTTAACAGAAAACAATGTACAGTTTATAATCAGCTCTAGATCTATACCTTCTGAAATTATGGAAATAGCCGTACACAATCTGTTTATGTTCTGTGTATATATTTAGATACAACTTCTGAAGTTCTTTTGAACAAGCAATGAGAGGTTGTTTTTTGTACACTATTGTACGTATCTGTCCTATAATTTATTATGCTGACCTGTTCTGCTCTTTGTGTACCAGCCATATCTGAAACAATAGCAGGAAAGTGGAAACCACAAGAGGAACTGCAGCAGGTTTGTTTATTATTGAGCTCTTAATTATATCTTCCTTATTTAAACGTTTTCAATTCTGGCACAATTTTAAATAGTGCCGGCTTACATAATATTTCCGTTTTACAAGGAGGTTAGATTGAGGTAGTTTGAGCAGATGAGCCAAAGTCTGTGTATGCCTAACCTTTCCATAACCTTTTGCAAGTCGTCTTTGTTTTGTTTACCTCTCAGTCAGAAATACAGCAGTGGGAATGTACTTTTACTGTACTACAGATTGCTTTTTCATGAGGAAGTCCTTGGAGGTGATGGGAGAATTTGTGGCAATATACCACAGTCCAAAATGGCAGGGTCTGTGTAGGAATTGGGTAAGAAGCCCTCTAGAAGGTCATTTTTCTGTCATTGCCAGGTATCTGGGCATTTTTTAAACACAGTTGTGTTGTGGTAAGTAAAAGTAACCCTGAAAACTAAAACTAATGGATAGATGAGCTACTAACACATTTCATAGATAATTGTGTAAACTGTTCTGGTACTTGTATGTTTTATTAGGAAATATTATTTTTTTCTGTGAAAACTAGACTCTACCGTGAGGCTATATAGAGATCATAACAGGAAGCCACTCCGATAACAATTTCTAGTAATTAGATAGCCAACAAGAGTTCTTATCTGTTTCGTGTCTGTCATGGTATGGGAATAAGTAATTTTGAATGTTACAGGATACCTTTAAGGAATTTGCTACACTAGGGACAGTAATTTACTACGACCCTTCTGACTACCTCCAGCGTTTTTAAGGCCATTATGCGCTTTCATTTTGACGAGACAGTTATAAAGACTTTTATAAAGGTATAACTTGTTACTGTAGGAAAAATTATAGCATATAGTCTTGAATCGTATGAATCAACATAGATTGATTCATTTTTTGCCAGCACTGCTGTGGACAAGTTTTAACATTTCTTTAGTGTAGATCGTTTATATCACTATCCCGTCTAAACATATCCGTTGTCATCGACGATAAGGCTATAAAATGTCCATTAAATGTCAACTGGAACACTTTTACAATAGTTTCAGTTTGGTCACATGATAATACATTTGTGGGCAGCACGGTGGCTTAGTGGTTAGCACTTCTGCCTCACAGCACTGGGGTCAGGAGTTTGATTCCCGACCATGGCCTGTGAGGAGTTTGTATGTTCTCCCCGTGTTTGCGTGGGTTTTCTCCAGCTGCTCCGGTTTCCTCCCACACTCCAAAAACATACTAGTAGGTTAATTGGCTGCTATTAAATTGACCCTAGTCTCTGTCTATGTGTGTGTGTATGTTAGAGAATTTAGACTGTAAGCTCCAATGGGGCAGGGACTGATATGAGCAAGATCTCTGTACAGCGCTGCGGAATTATCAGCGCTATATAAATAGATGACGATGCATCCAAGAACTGGACATCCCTGATAATATAACGGTTAGATTGTATTGTGGGTATTTAACAAATCTGGTCAGTCTAATATCACATCAGTGTGTGCCTGGTGTCATTGGCCAAACAGTATAACTGGAACCCCTTGAAGTGAGGGCTGACAGAAAGAGATCTTGGGCCTGATTCATTAAGGATCTTAACTTGAGAAACTTCCTATTTCAGTCTCCTGGACAAAACCATGGTACAATGCAAGGGGTGCAAATTAGTATTCTGTTTTGCACATAAGTTAAATACTGACTGCTTTTTCATGTAGCACACAAATACTTGATAGCTTATTTGTACACTTGAAACTTGAAGTTGATATTTGTGTGCTACATGAAAAAACAGTCAGTATTTAACTTATGTGCAAAACAGAATACTAATTTGCACCCCTTGCATTGTAACATGGTTTTGTCCAGGAGACTGAAATAAGAAGTTTCTCAAGTTAAGATCCTTAATGAATCAGGCCCCTTGTCCTTCCTACATCACATTGGCTACAGGTTCCGTTTATTGACAGTCATGCCGAATGACCACAACAGAAATTGCAGGTACAGATTGAGTGTTGGCGCTTACTCACACTTGCAGTATTGACGTATTCAGCTGGACGCAACAAAATTCGGTACACCACAACAAGTTCACCAAGTATTTGTATTTACTCCCAACACTTAATTACATTGCTCAGAGGATGATAGACTAGATACAAATTTAGTTAGGAAGTGCCAGCAGAATATATTATGTTTTAAAGTAAGTTCACAGGTGTGTTTCTCCATATTACACTTTTTTTAAGGTAATAAGCTGAATCATCATTTTTTATTTGTAGGCCGCCACAAAACTGCAATCCCGAACTGTCAGAATAACTAATCATAACAAATGGAAATCATACATGGAAAAAAAAACAAGTACATACAAGGCTGACAAAGGAGGTTCAGACGTAAGTCACAGAGTAGAGAGAGGGAGTAATATCACGGGGGATAACCTATAGTTAAGATTTGTGTTTAGAGAGAGAACTTGAAAGATTGAACGTGGAGGGAGAATCTGATCAGTAGGGGTAGGGAGTCCCATAAGTGAGAAGCAGTACAGGAAAGTCTTAAAGGCAGGAGTGAGAGTGTGTTTCGGTGTAGATGTGTTGTAGGTCAGGCAGAACTAAAGGTGAGAGGGAGAGTATCTCATCATGGGCAGCACGGTGGTGTAGTGGTTAGCACTTCTGCCTTACAGCACTGGGGTCATGAGTTCAATTCCCGACCATGGCCCTATCTGTGCGGAGTTTGTATGTTCTCCCCGTGTTTACGTGGGTTTCCTCCGGGTGCTCTGGTTTCCTCTCACACGCCAAAAACATACTGGTAGGTTAATTGGCTGCTAACAAATTAACCCTAGTCTGTGTGTAAGTGTGTCTGTCTGTGTGTGTATATTAGGGAATTTAGACTGTAAGCCCCAATGGGGCAGGGACTGATGTAAGTGAGTTCTCTGTATACAGCGCTGTGGAATTAGTGATGATCATGAGGTCAGAGATGCATGTGGGGGTGTTGGTGAGGGAGCAGCTTGAACTGGATTCTGCATGCAATGGAAAACCAGTGTAGGGATGTGCAGATTGGTGCAGCAGTTATGGAAGGGCAAGGGGAAGATCAGTCTCCTTGTGGCATTTAGGAGAGATTGCCGACAAACTTGCATTGCAGAAAGGCGATGAGATTTGGTGAACTCGATGAATGTTACGGACATAAGGTAGATTTAGCGACAAATTTGTGGTGCTTTTGGAGCAAAGTTTTCTCTATTTGTATGGGAGCACTATGCAGGTGGCAGGCAGGCCCGGCGCTCCCATTAGGCAAGGTAAGGCACTTGCCTAGGGCGCCTGGAGGGCGCCACAAGAATGTAACTTACTTTAAAACTGTGCGGCGACCGCTGACCATACCTGTCACGGCCGTCGCACAGCATTCAGATGCACGGGGGAGGGGGGAGAGGCTATTGCTCACCACCGCCGCCTCTCTGCTCCGTCTCCTCCCCTCCACTCACTAGTGTCAGTGAGTGGAGGGGAGGAGACGGAGCAGAGAGGCGGCGGTGGTGTGACAAGGTAAGGAAAGACGGGGTGAGGGGGGAGGAGGGCGCCGATTTTTGCGGGGGGGAAGGGGGGGGGCGCCATGGACCCTAGCACCGGCCCTGGTGGCAGGTCTGTTTGTAGTGTCAGAATTGGGGTTTGGTTTATGCAAAAGTCACTGAGTGTAGTTCTTCCCTTTCTGTGTTTTGTTTCTGTTTTATTTTAACACTCTGACTTTCATTTAGATTTTTGTATGTTAATTTTGTATTATTATTTGTATTCAATAAGCATTGTGACTTTTTGTCATATTAAATCATATGTGATAACATCCTGTTTTTGTGTTGTTAAATAATTCACATGTCAATTAAGCTTGGTTTTTCTAAATCTGCATTTATGCAAGGTATTGTTTGGGTTTGTTTTATAGTAACTGATTAAATTACATTTTTATTGCACTTTGGGATATGTAACTGAAGAAATCCTAAGAGTGTCAGCTCTTTAAATCTTAGTTTGGCTGTTTTATGTTAAATGGGGAGGGGGGTTAGTAACTTTTAGACTGACCAGGTTAGTTTAGTTTGATTAACACTTTCATACCTACATATCATGCATGCCCAGTTGTGCCTGTTTACTGAACACTGTTGGGCACCAGATGCGATAAACCCAAATATGTTTTATTATCAGTGGTGATTTCATGTGGTGTCCAAAACATGCTCAAAACACATGCAACTGCATGAAATTCACAGAAGTGTGAATAAGACCTAGCAGTGTATTCAAGAAGTTAAGTTACACTCCAGTCACCAGTGGTTTAAATAACATGTACAACACTTCCAGTTTGCTATTCTAAACCATTTCACATTATTAAAGTTTAGTTTACACTTTAAAATCATAAACCATTTAGGTAAAACTCCAAGGACAAGTATTTGCAGACCACCTCAGTAGACGAAATGTTGGGCAATAGTTTTCATTTTGTGATCTCAGTTAGCACAATGTCTTCCATTTTTAAGGATTACAATCTTCCCATGACTCCTCTTGTCACAGCAGATGCTGGCTGAGCTTGTACATGCGGCTTAGACTATCTGTCATTTTAATGCATTCCTCTGCTTCCTGGCGTGGGATAATTCATTAGATCTGTGTAGAATATCCCCCATAAAATTCAGGATTTGTAACGTTACAGGCCTACCAACACGAGAGTGCTGCGAAAATTACAGTAGCAGAGCCCCAGTCTATTGGCGGGTTTGTCAATACGTCAATGTAAATAAGTACCCCAAGTTTGTAAGGAGATTCAAAATAGTGTTCCCTCAGGTTAGGACACTTATTGTCAGGATTTTAAATCATGTTCCATTCACGTCTTATATCATTAACTTACATGGCAGTAAGACAGTATATTCTTTAAGGAGGGGGTGTTTGAGAGTGCCTACAATGCCCCAAGATGCATTAACACTGAATTCAGTCCAGACAGTCCCATACTGTCATCTAATGTTAAGTCATGGCAGTCAGTTGTATCATGTTTTATGTGAATCCATTCTAGTGTTGCTTTTGCCCAATCTTACAGGTCAACAGTGATACTTATTGTCTGTAATGTGATTAGAGATTTGATTGGCTAATTGCTGGTTCAGCCTGGTTGCCAGTTTATCTCCCAGCCACGTGCTGCTCCTTGTGTGTGTTCCCTCTCTGGACACTGCAGGATTTGGCTGTCACTTCTGCACTTATTAGACAGTAACATTTTCTTCCTTTACCCAAGTGATAGTCTCCATTTTCTTGCTGCAGCTCAGGGGACTGACATTAAGCTTTAAGATTATCCAAGTTGCAGATTCCATGTGATCACGCTGTTCTGCTGCAGACAGCTCTGCAAGAGCAATAACATATGTTAATTACATGTCACGGTTGTATATGGAAAGACCGGTCAGAAGACCACCTGTCTTAGTTAAGACTTCAGCTGTTTGCTAACTGTTTTAACCCCATCATTACCACAGAGGACTGCAGTGTATTCGCACTACGTTTTCCAAATGCAAGCTGTCTTGTCTATCTGTGCAGGTTTAGCAAGCTACTTGCATTCAATTGAGATAATGAGGGTTTGCACCTACAGACAAATTGAATTTAGTGGTTTCTACATGCCCTCCATTTATGCATTGCTTCCTTATACGTGTTCACCAAAACATTTGTAGGCACACTGCTCTGTGCATACAATAGTATTCAGAATTTACAAGGCAGGTCTGCACCAAGGAAAATGAAAATAAACAACTGCATGGTACTGTGTTTTTAGGGGGTAGCCTTTAACTGCTAGACCAGGTTTTCCCAAACCCAGTCCTCAGGGCTCCCCAACAGTGCTGGTTTTCCGGATCACATGTGACATAATTAGGACCACCTGTGGATCTGTTACAATGTGTCAGTCAGTAATGAATACACCTGTGCTCCAGCAAGGAGATATGGAAAACCTGCACTGTTAGGGAGCCCTGAGGACTGGATTTGGGAAACTGTGCTAGACAATAGTAACCTAATGATAAATGAATAAAAAATAAAATAAAATGGGTGCATACCTATTTGACAATTGCAAAACTTAATAAAAAAATTTGTTTAAAAATAAAAAAATCTGTGTTGCATAGCTAATTCACAGACGTTCATCTGGTTCCCGTTTAAAAACAGATTTTAAAGGTCAACTCCAATTCCATTGACTTTTCTTTTTAGGGGATATATGTGCAAAACCTTTTGCAAAATAAGCCCCTATACGTACCTATCCTGAAGCTCCTGGCAGCCAGCCGAAATGAGTAGGGGCTGGCCATAGACCATTCCAATTTATCTGAGGCATTGGATCTAAACAGAATAGTGCAAAATCTATTTGTGCTACTCCGTTCAAACCCAATGATACCAGATTTGCTACGGACAATGCCTGGGAAATGGCAGGAGTTTCAAGACTCATCAGTCTGCATACGCTATACTGGAGACTGCATATAGAAAACAGTTTAAGATAGAGGAGAGATTATATTAGTAATATGGACCTTTAGGCTCTTATCCTGGTTTGCGTTTTCTAGCGCAGCAGATATGTTTTATCAGGTATTCATTGATTATTGACAGACTTGTGGTCATGTCCACACCAACTTAGTGGCTCATTTTAAGTAAATGTGTCCACACTGTTACCAGCAATCAGAGACAGATTTAGCGTTAGGCACAGTAGGCATATGCCTATGGGTGGCAGAGGTTTCTATGTACAGCACATGTCAATTCTGTCATCAGCTGAGAAAATTCAACTACAGGACAGAGAAAAATAAATGGACCTTAGTTGAACGGAAGTGGGGATATGTTAAATTAATGGTGGGGTTTACTTAAGATTGGCAAAGTTAAGACTTGTAGGTTACTATGAATGGTCCATGTAGAAGAGAAGCCCCTTTGGGTGGAACATAATTTAGAGTTATATCTACATGCTCTACTTATGTAATTCCAGCCACAGCTGAAAGTTTTAAATACTTTGACATTCAAAGTTAATGACTTGTTGGCAAATGGCCCTACTTTTTGTATAAAGCACTCAGCCCCTGAAGCGTCAGGATGATTTTTTGATCAAATCAGGTAACGTTTGATACACGCTACTAGAGAGTGTACCAATGATTATTAATAGCTAGGGAATTTCATATTAAAAGAAGTTCTTATGGACATTTTTACATTTAAATATGTAAAGCAAAAACCTCAAAGATGGACATATCCATTAATGGAGTTGTTCACCTTCAGATGAAATATTTATTGGCTTATATACGTCCTCTTCCAACTTTAACGAAGTTCATTGCTTTATATTTCTAGCAACCTTCTGTGCTTGTCTCTTTATATGAGCAGGCAGACTTTATTATTATTATTATTGTTGTTGTTTATTTATTTGGCACCACTGATTGGTGGGGCCTGACATAATAGTAGAAATATGACATGCATGAAAACAGTAGACATAACGAGTACATGGGTACAGAGCAAAATAATAATTGCATGGATGTAGTTAACAACAAATTGAATGACATACAGAAACAGTTCAGCATCAGACATGACGGACAACCAAGAAAGACAGACTGGACACATGCGAGAAATTGGGTAGAAGACCCTGCCCGGGAGAACTTACATTCTAGAGGGAGGGGGTAGTGAGAAACAATAGGAACTAAAGGAACATTAGGTTTAGCAGTCCAGGTCGATAGCACAGTAGATGCAGGCTACACAGTCGAACTGGGAGGAGGGTGGGTTGAAGTGGAGATAAAGTAGGTTGAAGTAGGTGAGGTTATTGGGCTGGAAGAATAGGGAAAAGGGGAACAAGTGAGAAGACATAGGAAGGGAGTGCAGAGAGGAAGATGGTGCAGGGGGATAGACATGGAAAGAAGTTGCCATAGTCGTCATCATCTTCATCATCACCATTTATTTATATAGCGCCACTGATTCCACGGCGCTGTACAGAGAACTCACATCAGTCCCTGCCCCATTGGGGCTTACAGTCTAAATTCCCTAACACACACACACAGACAGAGAGAGAGGGAGGGAGAGAAAGATACTAGGGTCAATTTTGATAGCAGCCAATTAACCTACCAGTATGTTTTTGGAGTGTGAGAGGAAACCGGAGCACCCGGAGGAAACCCACACAAACACAGGGAGAACATACAATAGTGTGGGTAGAATTACATAGTAATACAGAGGAACAGATCATTGCACTTACTGAGAGTTTAAATAAGAGACAACGTTTGCAAGTGGTTTATTAAATCAGAAGTATCACCAATACTAGCAGTTCAGTAAGTAGTGTCCATGGCAAGAGATAAGCAAAGGTGGGCTGGCAACTATTACCCCATGGTTACAGTAATAGGAAACTATACCCTTTGTGTTAGTTCTGCACCTCCTAATCTGTATTTATTCTGTTTTATGTGTGGGTGGATTTCATATATTTTGTAACTCTGGTTGGTGGTGCAGAGTTTTGTGGCGTCTTACATATAAACAAGGCTGATTATAAAAAAAGAAGCCATAATACTTAGTATTTATCTCCTTGTAATTAAATCTGCTGGATGACTGTTCATATGGGCCAGTGACACATAGTTAGTAACGCCCCAGTCACTATATATCATATATACTATATATGGTGAATGGGCAGTGTCAAATGACTATGTGCAGAAGTGCTAGCCCCCAGCCGTAACTAGAAATGTTTTAGCTTGGGGGCAGAAGGAAAACTGAAGTCCCCTAGACTCAACTGTAATCCAATCAGCCTAAAAAATGAATGTGCCTGCGCCCCTCTGCAGCTTTGCCCCCTGGGTCGCCCCTCTCGCACAGCACTAGTTAGTTCTCTGAAACAAACCATGTTACAATGCAAGGGGTGCAAATTAGTTTATTATTTTGCACATAAGTTAAATGCTGGCTGTTTTTTCATCTAGCACACAAATACTTAATAGCTTTATCATTACACTGAAATATAAAGGACATGCGCTACTCCAACTATAAATCTGTCCCCACATTTTAAATTTTCTTCCCCCTCCAATGCAACATGGTTTTGCCCAGGTGCAAATGTTACTCCTTTTTTATGCTTTGCTCGTCTTAATGACTCAGGCCCTATGTGTTTAGAACTGATTTCCTACTGCAGTACATACGGACCAAGCAACATATATTAAGCATTTGCATTACTTGCAAGCAGGACTTATTAATCTTTTCAATTGAAACTGATTGCTGCAGGATTAGTATATGAATTAGAATGTATGCGTCATTTCTATCTGTCCCTTCACGTGTACTCTTTGGTTGTATGGCATTTCTGTGATCTGTCTCCTGGAGAACAGCTACTATTCCTGGCAATTGTTAGGCCTGGATCCAAGGTACTTCCAGGGGACCATGTGTTCCCAGCTTATGTATGTCTAATTCTGGGCAGGTGACAGAAGCTGTATTATGGAGCACATGCAGATCAGACACACTGACAATATTTTGTTGATTTATAGTAGTAATAGTGCCTCCGTGGAAGAATCAATCCTTCAGTTTAAATCTCTGTGAGTTTTTAAATCTCCCAATTTGATAAGTTGGGACCAACTCTCTGTTCATATTCAGGACAATTCTGTTGTCCAAACTCCAAACTTGCAGTAATTCTTCTATTGTGTAAACTTTTCTATCTCTGAATCACTACCTGATGATTAGATTCTTGGAAGGGGATATAAGCAAAAATCTATTTTAGAAAGCATTTGAGAAGCATCAGAAAACATTTGGCGGTATATGATACAAAGATGGATAGTGAGCAATAAAAATGTTTTGTGAATTGATATGCTGCATTATCATGAAAATAAGTCCAAAATATACCAGCCTTCACTGCATGCAGTTTTATGAAGTGCCTTTGTCAACAGAATATTTTGTGTCGAAAAATGATTTATGTGAAAAAAACAAACATTTGAGTTGGACTACCAAATTATTTTTCTGGTATAACATATACTTTACAAAGAAAAGTGATAAGAAAAATCAGCTAAATGAATTTTGTTGCCACAGAATGAACATTTTTCTCACAAAATCCATTTTGTTAATCTGTCATAACAAAATTATACAGTAGAATTCTGTATAAAAAAAAAATAAGTCTGTTGCCAGCAAATTAATGCTAATGTATAAACTATTTTCTAGCATAAAATGATTTGTTCTTTTTTTAACATAAAGGTTCCAACCAAAAATCATATTTGCCAGTTGCAGAACAGTGGCTTACAAAATTAATGTTACTTAGCCGTTTCAGCTACACATCGTCACTTAATCCTTTTCGTTCTGTAAATTAGAGATTTTTACATTATGGAATACTTTTAGCTGGAATATTCCACAAATACAGTTTTAGTGCAGAAGATATGTCAGTCAATAAAAGAACTTTTAAAAGTGTGCTCCCTTCCCTAATTTTCTATTGGTTATCGGAATCTGTTATACAGCCAATCCAGTCTTGGTAAACCCACAATTCTCTGTTGCCTTTAAAATATAGAAACTGGAGTGGTGATATTTCAGAATTCTATAATCATAGTCCTGTAATTCTGTCATAACGACACATGGATTGTGGGAATCAACATGGATTTGTGAGGGATAGGTCATGTCAAACTAATCTAATTAGTTTCTATGAGGAAGTTAGTGGGAACTTAGACCAGGGCAGGACAGTAGATGTGGTCTACTTAGATTTTGCAAAGGCCTTTGATACAGTACCACACAAGAGGTTGGTTTACAAAATAAGGGAACTGGGTCTAGGAATCAAAATTTGTACTTGGATCGAAAACTGGTTAGAGAATAGGGAACAGAGAGTTGTGATAAATGGAACATTTTCTAATTGGTCAAAAGTCTTAAGTGGAGTACCTCAAGGTTCCGTGCTGGGGCCACTCCTTTTTAATATATTTATTAATGACCTTGGGGATGGTTTTGAGAGTAAAGTTTCTATTTTTGCAGATGACACTAAACTCTGTAAGGTAATAAAATCAGAGCAAGATGTAGCTTCTCTACAGAGGGACTTAAATAAACTGGAGGATTGGGCGGCCAAATGGAATATGAGGTTTAACACAGATAAATGTAAGGTTATGCATTCAGGGATCAAAAACAAGAACGCAATCTATAAATTAAATGGAATTAATTTAGGAGAATCTATATTGGAAAAGGATTTGGGAGTGCTCGTAGACAGTAGACTTAGCAATAGTGCTCAATGTCAAGCAGCAGCTGCAAGGGCAAACAAAGTATTGGCATGCATAAAAAGGGGCATAGATGCAAGGGAAGACAGTGTAATTTTGCCACTGTATAAATCGTTGGTAAGACCTCATCTTGAATATGCAGTACAGTTCTGGGCACCACTCTATAAAAAAAATAATTTGGAACTAGAAAAGGTTTAGAGAAGGGCGACAAAATTGATAAAGGGTATGGAGTCATTAAGTTATGAGGAAAGGTTAGCCAGTTTAGGCATGTTTACTTTAGAAAAGAGGCGTCTAAGGGGAGATATGATTACTATGTACAAATACATTAGGGGTCAATACAGAGAGCTTTCATGGGAACTTTTTACCCCAAGGACCATACACAGGACACGTTGTCATCCCCTAAGGTTAGAGAAGAGGAAATTTCACAACCAGCAAAGGAAGGGGTTCTTTACAGTAAGGGCAGTCAAGATATGGAATTCATTGCCAGGGAAGGTTGTGATGGCAGATTCAATAGATATGTTTAAGAAAGGGTTAGACAAAATTTTAGCGTAAAGGTGTATCCAGGGATACGACCGTTAATTTAAAATGAAGGATAGTAGTGGATATAGGGTAAAAATAGGACTGCAATATTGAGTCTGGGGGGATTTTCACAATTGAAACAGATTGGCGGTTGCTTACACTGGATTAATTTCAAATATAAGTGCAGGATCCAAAATAGGTTGAACTTGATGGTCTGGTGTCTTTTTTCAACCTCATCAACTATGTTACTATGTTACTATGTATACTCCAATTTTCTGTTTTCACTTTCATAAATGGGAGGTAGATTCTGTTTACAATTAGGATTATTGGGTAAACCATTGAAACATGACATATAAAACACACATTCTCCATGGCTGTGCTGCTACTAGTTTCTGTATATGCTGCATACCTGCAATTATGGTATGAAAACACGGTGCATGCATGTTTACATGGCTAATAGGAGAAATATGCATAATGCATGTACCTAAAATAATTCCAGAGCAACTGCATAGAAAGTGACCTTGTGACAATTACCTTGTAAATTGACAAAAAGCAATATATCCATTTTTGACTTTTATTAATACATTGATGTTTTCAGTGAACCCTAGGCCATACTCAAATTAATGAAACAATTTTATATATATATATATATATATATATAAAAGTGTCAAGATTGTCATACACGTTTTTCAGTATCTTCTATTTTGTTAGTTTGATTTGTTGTTTTTTTTATTCTGTCAATATTTGATGTTTCATGTACCAATATAATAATAATCGTTTTGTTTTATTTATATTAGCTACATTCACATTGACTATTACTTGTACGATATAATATTAACCTTTTTGTGTATTTGATGTATTGCTCATGTTTTTTATTTTTTATTTTATTTATGTCTCTGAATGGAATGTATTTATATATGACGTGGTTGAGGGACAGGATATGCATAAGGTGTCTATTTGTTCTCTTATCTGTGCTCCACGGATTAAAATGAAGCCCCTTTTTCATTATCCACTCATTTCTGCCTTTTTGGTGGAAGGCTTTATTCTATTGTTATTCATATTTCATTTGTGTCCTACTCTAAAAGACAAATGAAAGTAACTAAGTGATATATCACTTACATCAATAATGGACTTTTATTGCACTTTATCATTAATAATTTTTATCAAAATCTTATACGTAAGGGATAAGAGGATACAGAACAATACAAAGGGGAGAGGAGGTGGAGTACAGAGTGGGGAGCAGAGACTTGGATATATATCAACAGTAACCCAATGAGGGGGGGTTATTGCACTTTAGAACCTGGTACAGATGAAATACATGTAACGCATGGCTACACTGCAGTTGAACCACATACGTATGTTTTGCTGTAAGCCTACATAGGAAAAGCCACAGACATGCAGCATGGATTGCACCCAAGAAATGCAGCATAAGTGTCAGGTTATGAAAGTGAAATAAGGAACAGAAGTGAACACAACACACACGGCTTTAACATTGCATGGTACTGTCGTGTCTTACCATCAGGCTCCCTTGGCCAGTTAGAGGTCTCTTGTGAGACACCTGGGTTCTATGTGACCTTGAACCTGGGTTATTCTTCTGCATTTCCCTGGCTTTTGGTGACCTTGGCCTTACCCTGACATTGCCCTTGAATACTCATTTGGTTCTGTATCTGGCTGATTGTTCCTGGCCCTGGACTGAACCACAATGCTGTCTTCTGGTTTAGTCCTCTGCCTGCGCTGTTTTACTTGAGTCTGAATTTAGTTATATCCTGTCACTTGATTAATGTGTGGTAACCTGTCATCCCTATTTATAACACCTCACACTCAAGAACAGAGGGCAACTAAGTACTTGTAGGCACTCACTTTAAGGAGAAGGTGGACGCTAGTTTGATCATTCATATTTATCAGCAGATAATGGGCCCAGATGCATCAGTAATACAAACATCTGTGATTTATTTTTTGGATTGCATTAACTTCCTACAGCCTGTAGGTGTCACTGTTATTAGTGCTGTATATGGAGAGGGTTGAATATTGATTGAATGCACTATTAAGGCCATTGCACCTGGTTTTACCCTCATCTCACACTCAGATCTATGCACCAGCATGCAACAGAATTATCAGGGCACTCAGAGTTTGTAAGATAATCGCTCTTTGCCTATTACACATGCACAACAGTTCTTGCAATTCCCAAAAATTGTGCAAATTGAATTGAATATGCCCTATTATATATCCATTAGCTCATTCTCCTATAATAAACTCTACTTTTGGTGATTTAGGAGCAGGCACAAACATAGATTTGATATGACAGCTAGGAACCCCCCTATCCAGCTTAACCCTTGATTTTTTCTTATTTCCCCAATTGCAAAGACCAATTATAAGCTGAGCTCATTTGCAACATCATTGCAAGAACATTACAGAAACAATTGCCACATTACAACGGAGTGTCCTGATTGGCTCTGGGTGATATTTATAACATTATACAAACTTGTTGAAACATCCTGTAGTGTTAGAGAAAGAAATACCCCATTCAGTGTCTCAGTGGCCTAGGTATTAAACCATGATGACATTCTCATTCACTTCTTTGCTGTATATCACTGTGCAAACACCAATTTATAGTCAACCTATTATTGAAGTAGATTCACATCAGTAGTGCTCTGAAATCCCTATGGACAGAAGAGCAGGACATCCTTCAGGTGAATAGTAATCCTTGTCAGTGTACATCTACCACAAGAGGCAGACCGTGGAGGAAAGTAGCTGCTAAAGACCAGCACTTAGAAGGTTAAAAAACTTTGGGTGGAGAAACCTTTAAATTGTATCGCTAAAGTGGGAAGGTAAACTGTTCACCATGAAATGTATTTTCAGTGTAGCTACACACCATGTTTATGAAATCTATGGCTTTCCTGCTGCTGTGGAACTAAAATACCCAGCATGCCTTATAATGCCACTCTAGGCTCCCAGGCCCCCCGTTCTGCATTCAAAAGAGCCGACCACCTGCTCAGAAGAGGCCCCCAATCTGCTCTTTTGAAGCAGAGCAGGGGGAACGGGAGGCTGGAGCTTCATCACTGACCCCTACCCAAATATAGCTATGGGGCCCGGCAGTGTACTGTTCTGCCCTTGTGTGGCAGTGTGTGATCTATCCTGAAATAAAGTTTGATTGTGTGATAAAATGAAAGTATCTCTCAAGAGAAGCTAAGATTTGCTGTCAGTGTCTTATCCAAAGCACCACTCAGTGGTTTGTTTCATTTACAAAGTGAACATGTCATTTTGTAGCACTATGTGCCTTGATTTACACAGGGGCACCTATCTTTCCGCCAAAATGCATGGATGTGCGAAGGAGTTGAACTGAATAAGAGTGTTCCTTGCTAAGTACGCAGTGCGCACCTTGGTGCACCTACTTTGGTAGAGCAAAGTAAAAAAATGACATTTCATTTTGCAGAACAAGATTACTCAGGATAAAGGGGGGAAGAGGGTGGATTTTTAGAGTTGCTGTGTGGAAGGGCACACAGCCAAGTCCACTCTACATAAGGACATTCTGCACCAGTTCTGAGTTGGAGAGATTGTGTGTTGTTCTATACTTTTAATTTTGCACTTCAATTTTAAAGGATATTTATAGGTGCATATTACCCATTGTAAAAACAAAACAAAAATAAAGCTTAAAAGACAATTGACACGTGTGATAAGGAAGCCACAATGTCCCCTCACTTCATTGATTTATTAAGCCATAAATTAGGTTAAAATGAGAAGTATAGTAAGAGAAAAGTTATAAAGTAGTAGTAGGTTGGACTTGAGATGCAATGACACTTCTTATCTCCTTACAGACCTAGGTAAGCAGCTGGTAGTCATGCACCTTGAGTGTTCTGGGATGACCAAGCAGGCAAATAGGTGCAAAGGAAGGTTGAAGTGGAGACTGAGGAGGTGCCAGCAAATAATATTACTCCACTGGTCTCTTAGGAGAGATGATAACCAAGTGAGGGGATTGAACTCCCTGTTTATAAGTCTAAGCCATACAGACAAAATTGAAGCTCAGCCAAACGGGTCACTTTCTTCTCGGGTATTGCACTGTGAGATACTCTGGAGTCATGGTCAGCATCATGTGTCTCACTTCCCCAAGTATCCGTGTACGTAGACACCTGCAACACCTGTGCTGTCACAGCTGCAATATGCTAGTATTATATCAATAATAATCTAATGGGTGAAAATGTGCACATCAAGAGAGCACCAACAACGCATGATTAAATGTAATTAGGTGTAATGGATCAAATTCATTGTAAATCACTTTCTATTAGTAAGGGCTATTTATTAGAAAGAGTTCCTGCACTCATGTTTCCCCAGGGAGATTTAGGGTTAAGATGTGTGACTGCACCTGTTGGGAGCTCCCATCCGTCTCACAGTGGCACATTACTGCCCAGTCAGTGTCCTGGGTAACGCTTCTTAGATGGCTATTTATTGCCACCAGCTGCACAATAAATAAATAGATTGTTTGACACCCAGCAATCCTTCCACAGCAGCCAGAGCTTCCGACTGTTCGTTTCACCGTATACGCCTTGGTTCTCAGTCACCAGATTTGCTGTATGTCATGTTGTTGTTTTAGGAATGTGGTGTAAAACAGCCTCATAAGGCACAAAACACACAGGAATAAAATGTGTGTTATAAAGTGATGGGAAATCAGTGCAAGGATGTTAGGTGCAGTATATTTATAATTGAAATTGTGAGTTTTTCTGGAGGTTAAAGGGGCCTGGGCCTATTAATAGTACTAATTAATGGTACAAATTACTGGCACAAATAGCATCCTTCAGAACAAAGCATAAAACAGGGACAGGAGGATTTTAGAGACAACAAATATTCTGAAGAGGGTCAACATTTATATGTTTGTTGTACAATACATAGGTCACTTTTTAGGCAGAATTCAATCTGCATTACTCTCTTTATAATGTGCTGCAATTATCATTCCATTAGATTATCATATCATTGCATTAGAAGAGCGTGGTGTCTGCACCCATCATTATTAGAGGCAGTTCAGTGAGATGTATCATCCACTATTTTGAACTCCAAAAGCTAAAATAAAGTGCATTTTTTTTTGACAAGCACAGGAGGGTTTTAAAAAATGGGAGACAACCAAATTATTAAAAGTATGACATTTCTGTCTGCATTACTCTTTTTATTAACAGATAGAGATAGTAAAAAGCGCAAAGCCTGGACAGCCGTATCCATGTAAAACTTGGCCGCCATAACTTTTGTCATCCACAAATCTCGTCAAGACCAGTAGTGAGAAGAAGGCGGCCTAGGGGCCACAAGCAGCCTATAAAGGTACTATAAGGTACCCGCCTGAGCAGAGTAACGCTACCCCTTTCTTTAATCCTCTCCCATCACATGTCACAGAGTGAGCACAGTGCATTCACACTATGCAGCAGGTTAGTCTGTGATTAGATGGTTGGATGCTGATCTCTTCTCAACGTTTGACCATTCAGCCATAGGCTAACCTCCTGTTTATGCTGCATGAACATTTCATGGTGGCGCTCTGATGTCCTAATATATATGATCTATTGCGTCTCTACAAAGGTAATATGCAGGACCTTGTTAGACCAAGAACCACAGATGTGGGAATAAGTTTCTGCACAGAAAACACAAAATAATATTTAATTAACATTAATATGTTTCTGCATTTTCCTAATGCAATACCTGTATGCCTGAAGGCAGCTCCACAAAGAGATATGAATGCAATAAAAAGAGGACAAGGGGGGAAGTCACAGGACATGCCTAATACAGGGCGGGAAAATGACAGGGACACAGGTGTTAAATACTTAACCTTACTTAGCTGTGATCCGGCATCAGATGTCAGCTGTGCCCTGACCTCATCTTTATGTCACTCAGATGCCGATACTTATTGCTATTCCAGATGATGGCCTAACTTTCATCTTTAAGAAATGTCCCAAAGATAGAGCAGGAAAGATACAGTGTCACCTGTTCCTCTGTAAGGCTAACATCAATCTATGGGCATTATTTAATATCCATCTGTATTAATAAGTTACAAATTGTTGCTTGGGGTTTTTTTTTCCTCTGATTACAACTGGATTAAGTGTAATTGGTTTAGTATGTTAAAAAAAATATGCATGAAAGTCTACTTAATTGTTAAATATAATAATTAAGACATACAATATTTATTGGTAGATACCACAAAACATGAAAAATATATTTCATTACATTACTTTGTAAAAAAAAAAGAGTATTATTTTGTAGCATAAAAATAGTGATTGCATCAATAAACCTACTAGATTAACTATTTGATTCAAAAACAAGATCAGAATGGCCTATTTAAAATATAAGCATTGAGTGAGATTTAAATCGTCATTAATTATTTAATTTATTAATTAATTAAGCCTTAAGTTTTATATTATTAATATTCTTTAGTGATATATTGCCAATCATATTATGCAGTGCTGTACAGAGAATATGTACATTATTCACATTAGTCCTTGCCCCATTGGAGCTTACAGTCTAAATTCCCTACAAGAAAACATAAATGGATGCTGACATACAGCATGAAAATTCTCCATAGACAGCAATGACAACAACACCCCAAATAGTCATACCCATTAGCTTTGAAATGCAAGGTGTGAGGTGAAGCACATCAGCTGTCGGTGTACCTCTGTTCTACCTCATATCAAAGGTTCTATCATAAACTTAATGTTTTATGGAAGGACAACGAAGTATAAACATTTATTTTTTCCAAGTATAAAGAAATGTTATAAAATGTAATTTCCCCAATACTATAAGAACTTGGTTTTACAGTGTGTTCAAATTTCCCTTCATTACAGAACACTGCACATGCTGGGATATGTGCTCAGTCATTCACTTTCAGATTGCGGTAATCTTAAATCATGTCCCTGTGTTACAATGCTCCCATCTGCATAGATTCCTGTTACTTAGGAGAACGCAAGTCTATATATGGGCAGCACGGTGGTGAAGTGGTTAGCACTTCTGCCTCACAGCGCTGTCATTTTGTAGAATATACTAAATAAATGATAACTAGAATCTGATTGGTTGCTATAGGCAACATCTCCACTTTTTTAAATCCGCTGTTTAGTAAATATACCCCCTGGTGTTATAAATATGCATAGATATGTGAGCCAAGGAGGCTGCATTTGTGTGGGTGCTAATGTTGTTACTGTCTAAAAGGAAGATTTGCGTGTTCTTCTTTAGTGTTAATTAAGAACCTTCAACTTTTTCACCCATATGCAAAAATGAGGTTTAATTTTGCAGGACAAGATTATTTAAATGAGATAAAGGGATGAATAGGGCACATTCAAAGGGGCATCTCCTTTCCTAGAGGGTGTACTGCCTTTATCTTCCAGCATAAGGACTTATCCAGCACCTTGGAGGTGTCATGGACCCTATACTCATATTGGAATGCACTTCTGAGGGAAAGTGCTTTTCTTAATGCACATTGACCAATGTAATAAAATGTTTTATACACACATTTGACACGTAATGAAAACTGCCCTTATGTCCATCACGCTCTTCATAAATAAAGATAAAATAAGCAGTATTTTAGAATATAGACTTTTATCTGAACTTCTTTTAAACTGCTGCCTCCTTTGACATTGGCTCTCTTCTCTGTACCCCACCCCCCTCTGTATCCAGTGTTTCCAATACTACAACTGCACATTGAGCAGCCCTTCCCCTCTTTAACCAGCTCTTCCTTCCTCATTCCGCTTATGTGAATCTGACCTGTACATCCCAGATCTCTACTTTCCTTCCCCTGATCTTTCTTAGGCACTGATCTTATCTTATCTGACTCTCCTCTGAACACCAATGATCCCTACCTTTACATCTGACTCTCCCCTGAACACCAATGATCCCTACCTTTACATCTGACTCTCCCCTGAACATCAATGATCCCTACCTTTACATCTGAGTCTCCACTGAACACTAATGATCCCTACCTTTACATCTGACTCTCCCCTGAACACCAGTGATCCCTATCTTCACATCTGACTCTCCTCTGAACACCAGTGATCCCTACCTTTACATCTGACTCTCCCCTGAACACCAATGATCCCTACCTTTACATCTGACTCTCCCCTGAACACCAATGATCCCTACCTTTACATCTGACTCTCCCCTGAACATCAATGATCCCTACCTTTACATCTGAGTCTCCACTGAACACCAATGATCCCTACCTTTACATCTGACTCTCCCCTGAACACCAGTGATCCCTATCTTCACATCTGACTCTCCTCTGAACACCAGTGATCCCTACCTTTACATCTGACTCTCCCCTGAACACCAATGATCCCTACCTTTACATCTGACTCTCCCCTGAACACCAATGATCCCTACCTTTACATCTGACTCTCCCCTGAACACCAATGATCCCTACCTTTACATCTGAGTCTCCACTGAACACCAATGATCCCTACCTTTACATCTGAGTCTCCACTGAACACTAATGATCCCTACCTTTACATCTGACTCTCCCCTGAACACCAGTGATCCCTATCTTCACATCTGACTCTCCCCTGAACACCAGTGATCCCTATCTTCACATCTGACTCTCCTCTGAACACTAATGATCCCTACCTTTACATCTGACTCTCCCCTGAACACCAGTGATCCCTATCTTCACATCTGACTCTCCTCTGAACACCAGTGATCCCTCCCTTTCTTTCCTGCTATCAGACCAAGAATTCTATGCTGTCCTGAAACATATTAGATGTGTTGTCTGTATCCATGATGTTAATGTATTTTAATAAATTATGTTTCATTGTGTTGTGAGGTGTGTGTGGATTTTCCCTTTTTGACCTGCCCTTGTGAGGTGGAATGCACCCTCTTCCTGCACCAAACCTGCCTTAATTTCCTTTTAGGCAAGCCATAGACACTTGGTGGACTGCAGGGATGTCCAGCTGACAGGTTGTGGCCTGGTAAAGTCTCTTTCATGGTTTCCATCTTGAAAGCTACACAGACTTTATAATGTTCAGCCTGCAAACAATCATTATAAACATTCTTCCAGCCAGGCCGCTTTGTGTAATACATGGACAGCACTGCTCTAGGTATTAGCAGCTGCTCAGCCATACTTTGCTGCCTCTACTGATTCCCTCACTTCCTTACCTGACCCATATTTAGACACTCCTGATCTTTACTGTCCATCTTCCATTATACTCTGGGCTCACATCGGGGCCCTTTTTATCAGGCTGTTCCTTTATTACGCCTGACCTTACTGACACCCTCCTCTACTTAACTGGCTTTGATGTACTTGACATCCCCTGGCCTCTTATAACTTGTTGAGACATTCTTGCTGCCCACCTTCCTTCAGTGCTTCATGTGAGTTCAGCACATTCAGCGATTGCAGGGGCGTGAACTCGATAAGATTTCATTTAGTGAAACCACTCAGTTTTGAAGACAGGTTTCGTTTATGAAACATTTATGTCGAGGGGTTCATGATAGGCCACAACATACACTGTGCAGGGTCAGATAGAAGGCTGAACATTGTCAGTTAGAAAGCATTGGTCTAGATAAAGGTGTGTAAGACTGTGGTAATTCATTTTATCTTCTTTATCCAAAAACAGAGCGATAGGAACCATATTTTCTAACTATAAGAAATCCTTCTGAATCTCTCCTCCCTATTTCATACAGATGACGCTGGCATTAGGTAGGAAAGTGAGGAGAGACGTTTTATTATACTATTGATATAGGAAATGTTCATACTTGCCAACTCTCCCGGAATGTCCGGGAGACTCCCGAAATTCGGGTCGGTCTCACGTACTCCCGGGAGAGCTGGCAAATCTCCCGCATCCTGCTACTGTCTTCCCAAAATGACGCGATTCGTGGTGAATCGCATCATTTTGGCCCCGCTCCCAGCGACAAAACGTCATTTCCCATCACAGGGCGGGACCAAAATGCCGTGCTTGGTCGCGCCCCGCCCCCTCCCACTCTCCAGTCACGCCCAGCTCCCGGAAAGGACTTCGCAAAAGTAGGTAAGTATGGTTAAAGTACATGTATCACCAACACACAGTCTAACACCAATTTTGTGGTTTGAGCCAATATTAATGACAAAGCAGCCAATCATTTCACTATGAAACAGTCACATGACTAGGTCAATACCATGACTGCCTTCACTATAGGAAGTCATCAGTTGCATTTCAATTTGTGGCAACAGTTGCCCTTTAATAAAACCTAATAGCATAACTAGTCTTATATCCCATCCTTTCTAAATAAACATCCCTTTCTGACTTTCACAAATGGCTTCAATTGGGATATAATAGCCAGATTGTTAAACCCCTCTACAATTTGGATTCCTGCCTAAATTTTATCCAAATTAAGAATAATCTCGGGAAGAGAGCAGTGCGCTGTGAATTCTCTAATGTTCCTCAATGCCATTCGCAACATGCGTCTGAAAACTGGAAGATATGCTTTAAAATGCAAGGAATTGAATTTTCATTTCCTCTAATGATTCTCAATTAGATTAAAATGCAAGAATGTTAATATATGTAAATGATCAGAGAGCTATAGATACATGTTAACATATACCCTGAAAGGTAAAAACAAATATATAAACTAAAAATAATATTTGAGAATAAATATGAGCATCACTTAATCTGATATGTCTGACAAAACACTTCCTGCTGTTTGCACAAGGCTCCACCACTTTGGCTCCTGATAAGCTTAACAAACAGGAATAAGCATAGAGCTGCTGTGTGCTTGTGCAGCTCTGTTGCTAATATCTGGTTTGTGACCTGCAGTAACTCGCAATCTGCTATATTTTTATTTTTAACTGATGTGTTTTTAATATTCAGACACTGTTGGAAACCTCCAGACAGATGGAAAGAAAAGGAGGAGGAGATATATTTCAGAATTTCTGTCTGACCTCCTCAAGCAGTGACTGCTCCTTTAAATGCCGGGATGAGGGTAAACACACTATTCTATTCTAAGCTGATGTTTTGCCAGTAACTGTGATCAGACACACACTTTATGGACAGTAAAATGGAATCTAACAGGATAATCTTACCACAAGCAAATAAAGACATTCTAACAGCTCCTTGGCAATAAAATTGTTACATATCCTTACACATCATGGACGTGACACAATGGAAACCACAACATTTTCCTAAATAATTACATAACATTTGTTATATATAAAAAAAAACACATGCACAATGGAAGTTAAAGAGCCACTCTATGCAAAATAGCTTTGATCTAAATGATTTTTTTTTTTTTACCCAGAACCCCCTGCCCCAACTACAGGAAATACAGGGGCCCATTGTTAGGTTAATATAATCATTTCTGTTGGTGCCTACACTGGATGTTTTTCCAAAGCTCACAACCTAGAGAATGTTGAATTGCAGATATTGTACGTCGTCGTTACTATTAGAGTTCACAGAGTTGGGAGCAATCGTACTTCATCCACAATAAGATGCCTTTGTCTAATACCTTAATGTGTACAAAATATATATAATAATGTGATAAAACGCTAAAATGAAAAGTTATATAAAAGAGAGTCAAAAGACCAGTCGTTCAGTAAGATTAAAAAAAAACCATTCACATTAAGGTGTAAATGTGACAGTAGGCAGTAATTTAACTGTAATATATGCAGTAATAGAACTGATGTGCATGAAAATAAACCCAAAAAATGCACTGAGCGCATTAACCTACGTCAATTATTGGTGATAAAAAACAGCTCCTTGGAATATCCTGCATTCTATAATAAACTCCTTGATCTGCCCAGATCTTTCCACCACCCTATCTGCAAATCCCACTAAAGCTGCCATTTTGTCACACAAATACATAGACAATACCTACAAATTCCTGCAGATGCAGAACAAAAAGGCACAATTAATTAATACAAGGCGGTGTCAATTTTGATGTGGTCTTTCGTATTCTGTGCTGCACATTTTACCCCAGTAATCTATCTATGTCTGTCTATATCTGTTGGATTTTCATAAATTGGTGAAAAAAAATTAAAACAGAAAAACACAGATTTTTTTATTGTTTTTTGTGGGTGGTGTTAAAGATACGATTTGGAAACTGATTTACAGTGGTAGGTTGATTTCAATTATTTAATTTAGTTAATTTATTTGGAAATCAACGGGGGTGATTTTGACTGCCCCCAAACATTTTACAGATGTACCTCTTTCTTACCAAAAGTGGTGAAATTAAGAGCTCTTTTCAATTTGTAACCAAAAACCCTACAAATCCCCTTCTCTATGATAAACAAGATGTAGTAAGAACAGTGCTGATAACATGGGTCGCTAATCAAAAGTTGGGAAATGTTTTATTGTGTAAAGCTGGGTACACACCTATGCAGTTATACTTCAGATGCAATTTATGTAACAATTCACCAACGATTGAAATTCCTAATGAGCATGCGGATTCCTGTGTACACACCTACACAATTTACCTGTCTGTGATCTTCATCTCTCATGACCATCTGAGGCAAAGATCATGACTCTGTATACGCTCTACAGATATACAGAGGAGCTATTGGCAGAAGTGCTGGACAAACGGTCATGAGTGTGTGCACATTTTCATATTTGCCTGACATCGTTCCATCATTGAAGTTTATACAGTCAAATCAAACAATGTGATATGTTTTGGTACGATAAAACATGATCACGGGAGAGTACACACTAATGCGATATTGGACCTAACCGTCATTTATCGTATGATCTGTATGGTAACTGCATAGATGTGTAACAAGCTTATTGAGAGTCAGCATTTTTAATTAAACATTTGGGGTCTGATTTAGAGTTAGATGTAAGAGTGTGCTCAGTGGCTGCCAGTGATCCTGCCATATTCATGTTCTCCTTTAAATAACAGTTTTTCAAGATACCCTGTATTGGCCAAAATCTGTTTCTCGAAACCTGACAAGTGGTTTTGCTCATTTTTGCTGACTAGTGTTAGGCTGGTTACACAGTATCATCATCATCATCATCATTTATTTAAATAGCGCCACTAATTCCGCAGCGCTGTACAGAGAACTCACTCACATCAGTCCCTGCACCATTGGGGTTTACAGTCTGAATTCCCTAACACACACACACAGACTAGGGTCAATTTGTTAGCAGCCAATTAACCTGCCAGTATGTTTTTGCAGGGTGGGAGGAAACCCACGCAAACACGGGGAGAACATACAAACTCTACCCAGGTAAGGCCATGGTCGGGAATTGAACTCATGACCCCAGTGCTGTGAGGCAGAAGTACTAACCACTTAGCCACCGTGCTGCGCACAGTACAGGTTTTTCACCCTAATATCGTGATTGGCTATTGATATGTAGCCAATCACACCATAAATGGCGGTTAGGTCCAATATCGCATTAGTGTGTACGCTCCAACGATCATGTTTTATTGTTCCATCTTATCATTTGATTTGATTTTATAAATGGACTAAAAATCTCTATAAACGATGTAACGATGTCAGGCCAATCCTGCACTGTGTATGCACTCCCGATCCACAGTGTCCATAGATTCCTATGCAGTGTGCAGAGTCAGGATCTTTTCAGCCGATGGTTATGACAGATGAAGATCACAGATCTGAAGGTAAATCTCGTAAAATGTGTATGAATTTGCATGCTGATCGGGACTTTCAGTCATTCTTAAGTCGTTCTCTGATTATTAGACTGGCTGATGGGTGACATGCAGATGATTCTGGCAGGTGTGCTGTCTCTATGTGTATGGCCTCTTGTTTTCATAGGCAATCATAGCTGTAATATTTGCTGAGCAATCAGTACATGGCACCATTGAGGGTTTTACAAATAAGACATGTGACCTTTACACATCAGCTAAGGAAGGGTCAGAGATGGTCATCAGAGAAGTGCTGTATCCTTTACCACATTTTCAGCAATAAAGAGGACCTGCCATGGGGCTTTAAAACACTGACTAGAAAACGATTTACTACAGAGACTTCTTGGAGTCCTTGGTTCAAATCCCAGTGCCAATTTCTGTATCCCTGGCAACAAAAACATATTTTAAGCTCTGTTGGACAGGGGACTTTTCATTACAAATCATACTTACAGCTTTACTTAAGCGATATCTAAGAATAAAGATGATAATTAATGTTCTCAGCTAATGTATGAATGCAGTACTTTGCAGACATAAACCTTAAAGAGATTGCAAAATATCTGTAAATGGTTTTGTGCAGAAATATTTTGACTGTTTTATTTGAATGTCTCTACCCAAAATACTGCGCTGCAGTAGAAATAAAGTGTTCTTTATACTTTTTTTTATTAACATGTTAGTCAACTGAACCTATTAGTGCACTTGCTAATAAATCACATGCAGTCTGGTGAAGCTTTTGGCTAGTTCACATTTTCTCACTCCAGACATGCCAATCAAACATGTGATCAATCGAGTGTGGTCATCAGAGCAATTGTGATATTTCTGCTTACATTTCATTAATGATGTTGTCGGTTTAACTGCATAAGTTCAGAAATGAGTTTGAAGTTAATGTCGCGTTTGTATCATCATTATCTAGTGTTCAAAACTAACTAAATGGGTGGGGGAAATATAGATGAAATCTGGACTTCAGTTTTGGGGCTACAAGTCAAAACACTGGTCGAAGTGGAAATTTTGAATTGGCGGCATGAAAAATGTATTGGGAATGTAAGTGAATGGAATTTAATAGTTTTATAATGCAAGCAGCAATGATGCTGGATCTCCTGGGGAGGGAGGTACTTAAGGAATCCAAAACCTGCAAGATCTGACAAAGCAACAATGGCGTTTTGCCTCGATTCAGATCCAAGGACGCGCAAAAGTAACGAGTCGGCTCACGAGCCTACTCGGATCCCCTAAGTTCGGGTGGTCTCGGTTTTCAGAAAACTGAGCCTGAGCATCTCTAGTTACAAGTGCCATTTACCTTTTGTGATAGTAGAGATGCTCACTGACCCCCGTGTTTTGGTTTTGGATCTGCATTAACTTTGTGTTTTGGTTTTGGCAAAGCCGTCCTTGCGTGTTTTGGTTTTGGATCTGTATTGTTTTGAAAAATTGCTAAAATATGCTAAAATCACATACATTTTCTCTTTTTTTGTTCCTACATTATTATTATTAACCTCAATAACACTTATTTTCAGTCATTTCCAGTAAATTTTGACCACCTCACAGGTCACAATATTATTTTCATACACTTTCGGACAAAGACTGCAGCGAGTTGGCTGGATGCTAAGCGACAGAGCAACAACACAAACGCACAGCAGTTCATAGCACATCTTGGAAACATTGCCACAGAGCAGTGGCAGAAAAAAGAAAGAAAAGTGGTGCAAGATTGAATTGTCCTTGGGCCCTCCCAGCCACCCTTATGTAAGATATTGAAAAGGACATGTACAGTTTAACAAACCAAGCACTCCAGCGACAAGGAGTTCCACTTTTGTGGCTGAAGTGCTTGGTTTGTTTGGGCCCCCACAAAACAAGCTAACAATGGGCTTAAGGCAGCTAAGCTAACAGTGCTGTCAATGAACTCTAAGACTACAGCGAGCTTCCTGGTTGCTCTGTCGATTAGTAACGGCACAAACACATGGCAGTTCATAGCACATTTAGTAAACATTGCCACACAGCAGTGGCAGAAAAGAAAAGTGGTGCAAGATGGAATTGTTCTTCGGACTTCCGACCCACTCTTATGTTGGATTGACATAATATGATTGATGGGCAGCAGAGTAGACAAGATTATAAAGTCGACAATATAATGACATCAACAGTATTATTAGGGCATCAATTGCAATGTAGACAGTATTTATTAGGTTAAAAATTCAAATGTAGACAGTATTATGCCTAACTCTAACCCTGTCCCTATCCCTAGACATGTCCCTATCCCTGTTCCTAGACCTGTCCCTATCCATAGCCCTACAATAATATTGTCCACATTTGAATAGTCCACCTAATCATTAGAGATGCTCAGGCTCAGTTCCTCGGAAACCGAACACACCTGAACTTAGGGGATACTATTACCGAGCCGACTCAGCTCGGTACTTTTGCGCTTTTGCGGATTCCAAAACGAGGCAAAACACATTGTGACGTAGTCGGATCTCGCGAGTTTTGGAATCTATAAATACCGCCCTCCACGGCGATCTAGCGCCATTTGAGAGAGGGATACAGAAGGGGTAGCATAGAGTGTAGAGCAGTTGGGCAGGCAAAGTTAGAGAATTGAAAGAGGAGGGTAAAAGAAAGTAATCAGTGACATTCAGGAGAGCTCCAGTGTTAAATCTCATTGCAGAAAAATACAAATACTATTGCTGCTGGCAGGGTTGGTGTAATTCTGCAGTCCAATTTTACTGTTTTATACAGGTAACACACAAAAAGGAGAGCTGCGTTTGTACTTTGCATTGCATAAAAATAAAAAAAAACTAGTGCTGTCAGGGTTAGTGTAATTCTGCAGTAAAATTCTAAAGTGTTATATAGGTAACACAAAAAGGAGAGCTCCATTGCTAATTGTGATTGCTGAAATACAAATACTAGTCCTTGCAGGCTTTTCTTCTGAATTTGCACCGAAAAGTGTAGGGTGTTATATACACCCAAAGACAAGAGCTCCATTGCTAATTGTCATTGCTGAAATACAAATAGTAGTCCTTCAAGGCTTTTCTTCTGAATTTGCACCAAAAAGTGTACGGTGTTATCAAAATGGATTCACAGCAGTACACAGAAGAGCAGGAGCACCAAGCAGCTGCTGCCACCAGTCATGATGATAGTTATTCCTGTACGTCATCTGGTAAAGCCTATGTAAAAGTACATAGTGTATTTAAGTCAGGCAAACAAAGGTGTAAAAAAACACCTTTTACCTTGGTTAAGAAATAAAGAGCTGGAATTAAGGCAAAGTTATCTGCAGAAAAAAATAAAATTGCCAACATGCCATTCTACACACGCAGTGGCATAGAAAGAATGAGGCCTTCGCCTTTCTCCATGAGTGCGAGATCTGAAACTGTTACTGAGCCATCTTCTTGTAAAGTCAGTCATGACCAAGCAAGACCTTGTCATTCGGACTCCAAAAGTGGTGTCCAAATACTTTAACATGTAAAAGCCGAGTTGGAATAAAACAGTAAGACATTAGAGGACAATGTATGTTCAGTTCCAGAAATGACACCAATCCCTGAGGAGAGTCCATCCATGAGTGCTATGTGTATTTGTGACCATTCTGATAGCATACCCATAAAGAAGGCCCCTTTCAGCATTTCTGCAGATGTGTGCCTGAACAGCCCGAGTGTAGCCGGTGATACACCACTTGAGGATGCCACTTTGGAATTGCAACAGGATGAGGGGGATATTTATGTAGCCGAAGAGGGAACTAATGAGGATGTTGATGAGGATGATGTTGTTTGTGTAAGTCCGGCAGGCATTGTATAAAGATGATGATGGTGCATTCTATAATAATGATGGTGCATTGTGTGATGATGGTGCATTGTGTAATGATGATGATGGTGCATTGTGTGATGATGGTGCATTGTGTGATGATGATGCCTTGCGTGATGACGATGATGGTGCATTGTGTGATGATGGTGCATTGTGTGATGATGGTGCATTGTGTGATGATGGTGCATTGTGTGATGACGATGATGGTGCATTGTGTGATGGTGCATTGTGTGATGGTGATGATGGTGCATTGTGTGATGACGATGATGGTGCATTGTATGATGGTGCATTGTGTGATGGTGATGATGGTGCATTGTGTGATGACGATGATGGTGCATTGTGTAATGACGATGATGGTGCATTGTGTGATGACGATGATGGTGCATTGTGTGATGACGATGATGGTGCCTTGTGTGATGACGATGATGGTGCATTGTGTAATGACGAAGACGTGCATTGTGTAATGACGATGATGGTGCCTTGTGTAATGACGATGATGGTGCATTGTGTGATGATGATGATGGTGCATTGTGTAATGATGATGATGGTGCATTGTGTAATGACGATGATGGTGCCTTGCGTGATGGTGACGATGGTGCATTGCGTAATGACAAAGACGATGCATTGTGTAATGACGATGATGGTGCCTTGCGTGATGATGATGATGGTGCATTGTGTGATGACGATGATGGTGCATTGTGTGATGACGATGATGGTGCATTGTGTGATGACGATGATGGTGCATTGTATAATGATGATGATGGTGCATTGTGTGATGACGATGATGGTGCATTGTATAATGATGATGATGGTGCATTGTGTGATGACGATGATGGTGCATTGTGTGATGACGATGATGGTGCATTGTGTAATGACGATGATGGTGCATTGTGTAATGACGAAGACGGTGCATTGTGTAATGACGATGATGGTGCCTTGCGTGATGGTGACGATGGTGCATTGCGTAATGACAAAGACGATGCATTGTGTAATGACGATGATGGTGCCTTGCGTGATGATGATGATGGTGCATTGTGTGATGACGATGATGGTGCATTGTGTGATGACGATGATGGTGCATTGTGTGATGATGATGATGGTGCCTTGCGTGATGATGATGATGGTGCATTGTGTGATGACGATGATGGTGCATTGTGTAATGACGATGATGGTGCATTGTGTGATGACGATGATGGTGCATTGTGTGATGACGATGATGGTGCATTGTGTGATGACGATGATGGTGCATTGTGTGATGACGATGATGGTGCATTGTGTGATGACGATGATGGTGCATTGTGTGATGACGATGATGGTGCATTGTGTGATGACGATGATGGTGCATTGTGTGATGACGATGATGGTGCATTGTGTAATGACGATGATGGTGCATTGTGTAATGACGAAGACGGTGCATTGTGTAATGACGATGATGGTGCCTTGCGTGATGGTGACGATGATGGTGCATTGTGTAATGATGATAATGGTGCATTGTGTAATGAAGGTAAGGCTAGCTCCTATTGGCTTATGCAAACACTTTCTGTCCAAGAGGACTAGGTAAGAAGAACAGACGCTGGCTATAAAACAGTTGTAAAATATCATATGTTAGAATGATAAAATCAGTAAGGCTTCCTACCAACTGGCATCAATTTTGTGCGCTGTTATTCATGTTCACGATTATTGCGACAGTGCTGCGCTTTTATGATCGCTGCCTCCTCTATTCACTTGTTTACCCTGAGTGAACACTTTGGAGAAGTTTAGGCGACTGCTAATGACCTCTAGAACGCAAGTAAAGCCTCACGCGGTTTCATTGGCGTTAGTATTAACTTTTTTAATGAACACAGATGCCAGTTGGTATATAGCATAAAATAAGTCATTATCTACACAAATCCACTCCCGGTAGCTGATTCTTCCTACATCTAAATTTACTTTATAATTGTCTTCAAACTTCTGAAAGTGCTCCCTTTCCTTGCAGTTATTTCTCAGATTACTCTGTTCCTCTTGTATGGTGTTGTTTTTGCTAAATGAAGGTATTTCCAGTCACACTTGTGATAAAAGCTGTTACTCGCAGTTGTCTCTAAATAGGTGGCATGTTTTTCTTATCTGCAAATGAGTTCTCTTTCCTCAGATTAAATGCAATGTGTGACTTTTCTGCAAGCAGAACTAGGGATGAAGAGGATAGAAGCAGGAAAACAGATTGAGCAGCAGACACCTCCAGCACTATACTCTCTACCCCAGAGGTAGGCAACCTGGAATGCTCTAACTGGTATTACACTACAAGTTCCAGCATGCTTTGTAAGCCAAAGACTAACAGGGCAAGCTGGGACTTGTAGTTCCACAACAGTTGGAGAGCCAAGGGCTGGCTAATCTCTACATTATATACTTATTAAAGCAGTGTTCAAAACCGAAGTTTAATCATATACTGTATACATCATCTGTCTCAGAATGTATGTTTACAGATAGTTCTATGTCTAGTTTTTACTATTAGTTAATGTCCTGTAGTGTGCAAGCTAGTATTACATATAGTAACTACATGCAGACTCTGTTTGTCTACAGAGAACAGATTGCAAAGATTTTAATAGAACTGCACCATTTTTTTCTATACAAATATTGTTTGTTATATGAGTAATGTGTTTCAATTATTATATTACACATGTATCCAGCTCCTTCTTTACCATATAGGAAAATAAGGGTAGCATGTTAGTTATATTCACTTGATTTCTTTATTTAGTCTCAATATAACTAAGAGAGTAGGGTGTTGGGTTGAGGAGGCATAAGTATGTGATCTGCACAATAACTAATTTGTGGTGCGCTCGGTCAGAATGCCTATATACTGTCCTGCATGTAACAACACCTAGGGTATTTAGTAATATACTGATAATTTTAGTTTGCTTCATTGTTACATAAACATCCAAACAACATAGTTTAATAAGAAAGGATCCAGAATTGGGAGCACACCAGGTCCCCCTGTCTCTTCAAAGCAGCATGTAAATATTTATAGTGAATTCATACATCTACCAATACATGGTATGTAATCAAATATAACTAAAATCATGTAGCTGGTGCTAAACTATTTTAGTTATTACAATGTTTGCTCTCCTTATCAAAGAGGTACTATCATAAAATAAAAATTAAAAACGTTTTATTTATTTTAAAAAATAAGGCAGTGTCTGTTATCAATGTTTCACCATTAACATGTGAAGTGGATGATTTGGAATCACTGTGAGAAGCTAAATCTCAGAATATAATCTGTACTGTTCATTTCTCTAACCTAGGCTGGCTTTGGATACCTGCTGTATCTATGGATAACCTATCAGTGAATATACTAAATACCTACTGTATCAATAGGCAACCTATCAGTGATTATACTAAATACCTACCGTTTTCAGCACAGTGCTGAGAAGTGAGTGACCACCGAGAGTAAGGGAGGAAAGGAACAGTAAAACAAAAACAAGCAGCTGAAGATCCAATAATAAAATAAAATAAGACTCTTTATACACATCACATATCTATCAAACAAAGGCATGTAAAGGCTAACATACATTCACATTATAACATTTTAATAATCATGTTTTCTTTATGAACACAAAACGATGTTGCCCTTGTGAAACATCACCCCTATTCCCTGCATTATGTTTCTTACACAAATAGCACAAATAGCAGTATGCTGGAAGCTGAAGTAAATTGATAAATAAGATAGTCTTTCTTGGTAAAAGTAATTGATGGTGTTATAATTAAAGATCTTTTTTTTTTTTTTGTATTTTTTTATGCTGTTTATTTTTATTAACAAAATTGGTAATAAAATGTGGCATATATGAGAGGGACAGTGTATTTACTATATGAGAGGGACAGTGTACTTACTATATGAGAGGGACAGTATAGTTATCATATGAGAGGGACAGTATATTTAGAATATGAGAGGGACAGTATACTTACTATATGAGAGGGACAGTATATTAACCATGTGAGTGGGACAGTATATTAATCATGTGAGAGGGACGGTATATTTAGTATATGAGATGGACAGAATAGAAGAGGGACAGTATACTTGCTATATGAGAGGGACAGTATATTAATCATGTGAGAGGGACAGTATATTTAGTATATGAGAAGGACAGAATAGAAGAGGGACAGTATACTTACTATATGAGAGGGACAGTATATTAATCATGTAAGAGTGACAGTATATAATATGAGAGGGACGGTATATTTAGTATATAATATGAGAGGGACAGTATATTTAGTATAAAATATGAGAGGGACAGTATATTTAGTATATAATATGAGAGGGACAGTATATTTAGTATATGAGAGGGACAGTATATTTAGTATATGAGAGGGACATTATATTTAGTATATAATATGAGAGGGACAGTATATTTAGTATATGAGAGGGACAGTATATTTAGTATATAATATGAGAGGGACAGTATATTTAGTATATGAGAGGGACAGTATATATGATAGGGACAGTATATTTAGTATATGAGAGGGACAGTATATATGATAGGGACAGTATATTTGTGATAAAATGGAATTATTTACCTACAGCTTAAATAGTTCTCCAGCTGTTGTGGAACTACAAATCCCAGATTGGCATGGTGAGCAGGAGCTAATAGTTCATCAGCAGCTAGAAAGCCACAGGTTGTCTAAGCTTGGCCTGCAGTATGTTGAATTATCCAGACGATCCCCAATACACATCAGGTTTTACTCTGGCGATGAATGGTGCAGTTTGTGAGACATACATTACACATATATCTTCAGCAGAGAGGTCAGACGTCCCTTACAGGCTGCCTGTAGAAGACATCACCCTAAACTACAGAAACCCTCATACTACTTATTTACATGAAACAACATCGATCCTACATTGCGTCGCTAACAGTGTTATTACACACATTATACAGCAAGAACCACACAGTCCCAAGCTCTCCAATAGCCTGCAATATACACTTCACAGCAGAAACAATAAACTAAATAATGAATTGCTCTCCAAATACGCTGTTTACAGCCAGAATATCTCGCTTTAGAAGACCGAACAAATAAATCAGGGATCGTTGAACGAATTGACATTTCCCCCAACTCACTGGATTTAAAAAAAAATAAAAAATAAATAAAAAGCATCAAATTCTCTACCATTTACATTAATTATTGTAACACAGCACATCCTGATACACATCATTGAAGGGAATGTTTGAAAAAGTAATTTCACATTTAATTCCTACAACACCAAAAGTTTTCCTCCCATCCCCAGTCAATGTGTACCCGCAAAGCTTTGTTACCTGCCATAGGGTTTATTTCGTACAGGACACTTTCCTGAAATACAGAAATCTGCAACTGTAGCCAATGGCATCACTCAGCCTAATGTGCAAAATACTCTACAATTATAATAATATATATATGTATTATAATATAGAAGTATAGGAGAATGCCCCCATCCAGGAGGTTACTGCTATTAATCTTAGTCCCCCCCCCCCTATATCTTATTAACAGTTTTCCTTCATAGCAGAATAAATACTACAATATATGTATGACATATTATAGCCAGACCCCTGGCATCACATGAGTTAATGTGCTACGTGAGAGATGGCTGTGCCCTCACCCCTTCTCTGACTTACAGGGTCGGGCAGAGGGCATAGTATTGGTGAGCGTCACAAACCAGCTGCCAGCCGCACACCTGTGCCATGCATTAAGGTCACACGAACTATCATGTTGTTTCAACAATCACCTTGCTAGACACGAATGACCTCACATCACAGACACAAAACAAGTACCCACAATACACACACAAATATAATATACAGTACTAGTACACCGTGGGGAAGAATATCATTTATTTTGCCTGTTAAAAAAACCAACATCCTTTATCAATGTATGTACAAATACAAACAGAGAATATGCATATTAAATATATATATGCATGTACACAATGCAAAATGTACGATTTTAAAAATATATATTATATACATATATATATATGTGTGTATATATATATAAAGTATATATATATATATATATATATATATATATATATATATATATATATATATATATATATATATGTATATATGTAAATAATAGCAGTAAACAGGTATATAATGTACAGTAGTTTAAAGGAGAATCCTGCATAGATGAGTCTGTCCTGTTAGCAGGAAGCCTAGGAATATAATGAAGAAGTAAGAATATTCACCGGGAGCCGCAGGTCTGTGCTGGCAAGGGTTGGATTGTATGGAGACAGTTTGGGAAGGCGCAGAAGATCCAGGAACAGCATCGCTGCAGCTCAGCCCGGCACTACCACTACCGGAGCTGAGCCAGTGAGCTGCCAGGTAGGGGTGTAACAGCTGTGCGCAACCGTGTACCTGAGCACTGTGCAGTGCGATTGTGTCCCACATGTGCTCCATCACCTGTATCCTTCACCCGCATGCAAATCACAGGAACCGACTGTAGTGTAGTCCGAGGTATTTATGGGTCTCATTCAAACTGCTATAGTGTTATTAAACACACTGTTTTATATATATATTATAATATATATATATATATATATATATATATATATATATATATATATATATATATATATATAAAATATATATACATACATTATATATATATATATATATATATATATATATATATATATATATATATATATATATATAAATATTTCGCACACACATCAGAGTAGGCTGGTAACGTGCTCTTGAAGTGTCCTTAAAAATAATAATTCTTCTCTGCAATTCAGCTAAAAATAAACAGTCCAGACAGGGTTGCGCAAGGAGAGGAAAAAAAAAAAGCTATCTACAAATAAATTGTGCCAGATGACAGCCCAGTATTGTATTTTATATTTAGTCCAATTCTACCAGTGAACTAACAGTTTCTTCCATAAGAGACAAAGTGATCCTGTGTGTTATAAATATTTAACAGCCGTTCTCCTCACACAATGCCCCTGACTTATAACCAGCCTTGATTTATGATTTTATTTGTGCGTTTAAAACAATGTTTCGCTCCAGTTAACTTTGCTGCGTGCAAATTCTTTTTTTTCGTAGATTCTTTTTAGACATCGCCAAATATACAGTTTTACACAGTGACACAAATCGTGATGTTGTGTGTGCAATCCATAAACAAAGAATCTATTTTCATTTTAATATTTATTTCTGTACAAAACAAACAAACACCAACAAGACGTTATTTAGTGCCTGTGAGTGAAAGTGCGCTGTGATGTGTGTCACACTGGAGCACAATAATTGACACTAATTTTAACCCACTCTGGGGAAAAAAATAATAATAAATGAGGAATTTTACATACATAAGAAGCCATTGTGCATCCAGAATGAATGACTAGCGGTAAATTTGTAGAAGCAATGGGAACGATCGGGTGCTCATTGTTAAGGTAAATATAGACTCAGGTTAATTGTTGGGGCAAACTGAGTCATATCAGGGTCTTGGTTTATTTATTGCTTCACCTGCATGCATCAGTGGTAACCATACACTGTGTGACAATGGGTGCAGCAGGGTACATGATGGCACTATGAAGGGGCACTTTGGAGGACTGTATGGGGGCACGGAGATCAGAGAGGGCAGTTGGCTAATGATATCGTGCAATCATGAGAAGTCTTCAGGGAGTTCAGCACCAAGGATCCATGAGGGTTAAAAGTAACAGCTTGCTGGTGTGGGCAAGTAACAGGCTGTATGGCTGTGGTGCGAGGGAGCAGCCGGGGGTCTACAAAGAGAAATGCAGCCTTATGAGACGAGGGTGAGTGAGAGGAGAAGTCCCACTGTCTTCCCAAGTCAGGGAATCCATTATGCCTTCTGCACTCAGCCAGTCATAAACGTCTCTTTTTTTTGTAAACTGTTTATCTTGCAGTCTCCTGGGGCAGGGAGTGGATGCTTTATTTTTATTTTCCTTCTATTTGTTTGCTTTAGATGTTGAGCTCTGCGAGGAAGTTGCAAAAACTCCCTCTGGTGAAAACAGAGAGAAGTATTCAGCCTCTGGCTACAGTTCCTGAGTGAGACCGGCAGGGGGAGCTCAGAGGTTGTGTCTAGTTTAAAAGATGACTCAACAGGCCAGTTCGTATTGCTCCTGTGTGTTCTTTAGTCTACAATGTTACACAGTAAAATAGAATATTCCTAATGAGAAAATGCGTAATAATAAGAATAATTCGTGTATGTTTAAGACCAGAAAATAAAGATATGGAAAAGTGCCAAATATAGTATATATATTTCTCACAGAAAGCAAATTAGTCTTAGTGTATAATCAAAATCCTGTTGCTTTCATATGTATTTTGAAAATAACCATCTAGTCCTGGCCTCGGTTTATACCATTTTATTAGGTTCAATAATTCGGTTAGAGTAATGTCCATATTTTTTATAGAAAATATGTAGCAACAGGATAAACATTTAAAACCTGGTACATGGACCACCCCATTCCCTCTGGTGACTAATGCCACAAGTGTAAATCGTACCCGTCTTCTAGATTACTATGTGCAGTTAAGGAATGATAGAGAATCCCATGGATGGTAGTATATAGTAAGTAACCTCATGCAAAGTCACATAGCTCCCATGCTGAGGAAGGCATGCTGTGAATTGGACATGATATATGGGGACTGTGTGTCTGTGACTGTGCAGGTACTACAGCACAATGACAATGCCTCTCTCATTATCCACTTATAATTTACAATAAGATGCAATTTCGCTGTTTCAAGGACAAGTACATCGGATAATTTGGAGTCATCCGAGTTGCCTTTTTATATTTGCCAGAAGGTCCTAGATAATTAGGGTGCTGTTGAATGCTCTATAAATATCATTTTGTGTATGCTTAGATCGCTCGTCTGCATTGAGAACTAGAAGGACTGAGAATATAGCACAGTGGTAACATTTCCCTGAAAACCTGGTGTACTGGAAAAAAAATTCGAATTATGTTTAGTGTACAGTGTCCTGATATAACCTGTAAGCAAACCACCCTCTTTTATATCAGCCATAACCTATTGTTTATCTTAATTGTGTGTAAATAGATAAATACACATTAGCGCTAAAATCAACAGTTTTTTTTTTTTTTACTATGATTTTCCTCAACATTACTACTTCCACTTAAAAAATCTCAAAGAGGTTAGTACAGAAGTTGACAGTACGTGGCTCTTTAATTGTTGGCAGAGTCTGCTGGAACTTATAGTTCCACAACAGCCGGAGAGCCCCAAGTTGTCTCTGGTTTAGACAAGCGGATCCCTGGAAGGGTGTGAGGTGTCATTGTCATGTATGGCAGTGAAGGGGTTAATAGAGGCAGCCTGTCACTATCCCTGCGCTGGTCTATGACCTAGAAAGTGGGGCGGATGGTGCCTGCCATTCTCTCCTCGAGTCTCACAATCCAGTTTAGTGAATAGAAGCTAATAACAAATTATCAGATCAGCCTCGGGACTCCTAATTAAACCTTCTCGCTGATTGCAAATAAAAGATGCCGAGATTAGGAGGAAAGAGGTGAACATCATTTTCTTATTTTGCACAGGCTGTTATTTCAGATACTTTACTACATGTTATATTTTGTTGGAGTGGGGATCTGGCTGGAAATATGCTGCACATTTTTATCATACAAGTAAATATTAGGCCATGCTGGCTAATTGGAAAACGTGCCCCCCTATTAGGTATGAGAGAGGGAGAGAGAGTGTGTGGATCTGTCAGTCATTTTAAAGCAGGAGAACATTACTGGAGTGTGAAGGAATTGTCTCTAATTCAGAAAGGCAATCGGGCAGAAAAAGCCCTCAACATGAGCATGGTAGTTATTAATCAGAGAGCTTTTCTCATACACTGCTGTCTAGTATGGGTGTGGGAGTTAACCCCTCATATCCACCCTCTTTAGATAATACACCATTAAGTCACTATTAGGACCCTCTTCTACAGGAGATCTGTGGGGTGGGAAACATTCTGTAATTAAAGTTTAATGATTCAGTATAATAATAGTATTACACTTATTAACACAGCAATCCCGAACATTAAATTGGTAACAATGTAGATATTTTATTTTGTTGTGTAGTTTTAGATACAGTGCATTTATGTATGTATCTATGCAAGTATTTATCTATCTGTTATCATTTTTATTCCAATAAAACTAATACTAAAAATGGGCTCTTATATTATTCATATATTTAACAAATTAGATCTAAATATTTGACCAAACCAACTACAAATATAACTGTTCACAAATATTTTTTAATTTTTCAGGAACAAAATATATTTGATCTTCCTCCTGTTTTTCCCCGTAAATATAATGAACATAGTTCAGTAAATCTATAGGTGGGTAAAGAAACTCAATTATTTATTACGCTACATAGAGTATTTCTGGCCCCAAGTTGTCAAACGTAGCAGAAATATTCTGAACTTTAAACCGCTTTTCCCACTTCTAATTAAATGCAATTCATTTAAGACATTCATTAAACTTTTTCAAATGCAACGCGGCATTTATCATAGCTTTAATTTACAGAGAAATCATATTTCGTTTCTTCATTGTTAATGAGACAAATAAATGATATTGTATAATTGTGTGTTTGTGTGTATTAATATAAATTTAAAGAACAAAAGAGAAACATTTAGAGATGCACAGTTTAAATGGAAATCAGTGAGTAGACTTTTGCATTTTCTAGCATTTATTATCCCATTGACCAAGGATGATCAATGGGATAATACCGGCAGATCTGGACAGAGGTCGCCTGAAATGAGGACTAGAAGGGAGAAGTAACCTCTGCGTTTTGTTAAAAGCTGTGGACACTAAGCAATGAGATTTACTGGTTCTGGAGACCAGTAAAATTATACAGGGGCAAGGTACGTTGTTCTAGAGTTAACATAATATTATCAGAGGGTGCTGCTGGTCCTGCAACAGCAGTGTAATAAAATAAGCGAAGATCATGTCTATAATCAGTGTGATGCTAGGTGTACAGTAGATGTATTGCACTGTATATCTGCAGCAATTATATATATATATATATATATATATATATATATATATATATATATGCATATATATATATATATATATATATATATATATATATATATATATATGCATATATATACACAGAGAGAGTATAGGATGCGTTTCCTGGGGTCACAGTGTGGTAATAATACTGGCTGAATGGTATATGCCTCGCTATGTGGCTTGGCCTTTCCTTTCTTTCCTCTGTCTTTCAAAAGCAGAGAACGCTTTCTTTTGCACTGTGCACATTTGGGGAGCATAGGGGCCCCCAGCTTTATGGCCGTGCGAGGAAGTTTTGTTGAGTGTTTTTTTTTCATTGATCAGTCAGTCTTAGCTAATGTAATTATCCCCATCAATAGAAAGCTGCAGAGAGGATCATTATGTGGGTGACGTTGATAAATGATCTTGGTTGAGCGGTTTTCTCTGGGGCACCCAACACTGACCCTCCCACAGATCCAGGGTGACCATAGAAACGACTATACAGGAGAGGGGAGAGATTAACCCCTGCATAGACCCTCCGAGCTGTGCTTTACACTTACATGTTATGCTCACATGATAATCATCAGATCTAACCAGGTAATGATATAATATCCTGTAGTCCTCACCTCTCGGTGTTCTCAGTGCTGCCCACACTGGGTGCTGTCTATGCTCCTCTGAGTAACTGCCTGGAATATAAAGAGCATTAGTTACAAAGAGAGAGATGGAATAATTTCTGGTATGTAATGCTACCTATATATCCAGGAATGGTTTCAAGGTTACAATGCTGAGCAGAAAAAAGCTTTTGCTGGGAAGGAATTTCCAGTAAGAAGAGGCTCATCTCAGCCCTTTCCATCATCTGAATATTTTATTTAAGCAAAATAAGAAATATTGAGAGCAGTAATTGATTCATAATGATTTATAAATCGATGCGTTGAGGCCAAAGGGTGTTTGTTTATTTTGCTTTCTTGTTCTGAAGCTGCAGCTCAAGTAACTGTGGGGCTGTGGGATGGAGGCTGGGAAATGAGAAGCAAGCAGGCTCATCCATCATCCCTGTCAGGGGAGCCGGCTGGGGGAGCAGCATGCAGACTCCCTTCTGTTCTACACCAAAACTATTAATATTAAAATCGCCTTTCAAAGCTCCACCAGCAGACCCCTCTTTTCACACTGCACTTTCTAAAGAACCCCGGGTATCCCTGATATATCCAGCAACATCTGCAAGCAGAGGGAGATCAGGGAAATGCACCAATACAAGTCTGAAAGGAGCGTTTTACCCAAATAATGCTGCGTCTACAAAATGATATACATATATAGAGCATTCCTTCTGGGTAAAATCACTCGTGTGTGTCTGTATTTTACCAATGTCTTCACAATTACTTGAGATTGTGTTGACTAGAGTGTAGTCACTGCGTCGCCATTTTTGTGTTTAGAATTTTATTCCCGATATATTCTGTGTAGTCTGAACTTCTTTAGCAGAGAATGAATGTCCTAGACCTCCCTCATAGAACAGCTGCTCTATCAGCCAGTCACCCCTTACTAACCATTTCACTGCCTGACAGAGTAAAGGTGCGGATGACACATTAGCGTATTTAGCGCTCTATCAGCGCCTGCAGTCAGAGCAGTTGCGCCCAATGTTTAGTCCGCGCTCCCGTTACGCGATTATTTATCTCATCCCCGCTCCTCTTCGTTTTCGTTTCATTTGATCTCGATCCATTTAATTTCTTGCTCCCCCCCTGCTTGGATTAATCCGACACAAAATTTTCGTTTGCTGTGTATTTATCAATAACATTTACTCAAAAAGAAATAGAACTGTCGATGCGACTTCCAGTTCAAATACATAATTTTTTTTTATATATTTACTGATCTAAGCACAAATGTATCCAGCTCATATTCTAGGTCGTAACGGGGATCCTCATTTTTATATTATGGATAACATAGAATAATTATTTTGTACATTACATACAATGTATATACAATTTTATATATCAAGTACATATTTTATTCACTGTAAGATACACATTCTTATCCACCAAGCTATTGACATTTTTAAAATGTAAAAAAATTAAACAAACATGTTCTCTTTTAAATTTCAACAAAAAAACTTCAGTTTCTCCAGTACAATAAAAATGACGATTTAAAGATTTGTATCTTTTTTTATATAATTTATTTTTCCTAGTATTAAGAATAAGGTAAATATAAAATAGAAACACTATATATTACAGTAACGACAACATGAATGTGTATGTATGTATATATATATATATATATATATATATACACATATATATATATATATATATATATACATTAATATATATATATATATACATTAATGTTTTTGCTGTAAATATATATATATATATATATATATATATATATATATATATATATATATATATATTAGTGTATAGGTTAAGTGTAGAGCTGATCATTTTGTATGACATCATAGAGTAACACAAAATTAAGTACACACAGAACCCCACAAAAAATCCAAAATGAAATATTTATTACCGCATTTTGTAACACCTTTTTTCTTTAAACATAAACTCACAGTCCTCATACAAGTATTTTAATGTAAATTTGACAAAGCTTAAAGGTAACAGCATTTTTCTCTAATGAGGAACACGTGCTGAGAAAGAAATTATCCATGGACATACAATACCAATCCCACAGCAGGTTTTACTAGGAGAACATTCTTTTTTTTTCAATTGAGGTAACACATAGAATATCTAACATGAAACATTAATAGAACGAACTCTGAACAAATTTTGTTACAGTATTGTCTTCCTTACTCTCTCCATGTCGTACACTCATTCACTCTCTGACACACGCACTCACGCTCACTTCCTCACACTCACTCGTTCTCCAATCTTTGAGTTTTACAGTTAAGTTCAGTCTGTCATTTGGTGCAAAGACCAGATTGCAGGAAGCCCCCCCTCCTTTATCCATACAAGGGGATGTCCGCATAAAGGAGACACAGGATAGGTGTCTCTGCTTGTCATTCCAATGTCTGTACAACTGTCCCAATCATAATTGTCCTGTAGTGCTGAGGGACAGGCAGACAGACACTTCTCAATGTCATGTGACTGGATGTTGTCCAGACTTTGCTCTTGCGCTGTGCTGGTCACAGGTAAAAATATTCTGTAGCTTTCCATGGAGAGGGGGGGGGTTCTGGCTGAGCCAAGTCATTCATTTGGGAACAACACACATAGTGTGGAAAAAACAAGGATATCTTTTTTTGTCTCTTCTAAAACTATTTAAATCAACAGAAATGTACAAGTTAACTTAGTTCCTATGTTTTATCCTACAGTAGTTATATCTCTGAGTCTTTCTGCTTCCAGAGGGGACTTGTTTTTGAATGGGCATTAAAGTGAACCCATGACTTCACATTTATGTACTTGTCTTGTTTCATTGGTCCTTTGTTGTTGATGAAAAATAAAATGATAAAATAAAAAACAAATTAAAAAATAAAATAAAATCACAGCTGTCTGGAATTTTAAAACTGACCAAAGTTCAAAAGTCTTAAAATATTATCTTTCTTTTTTTATTTTCCCTTGAGGTTCCTTATAACTGTTGGGGTTCTCGGGCAAGATGAGACTCCAAGAGCTGGGATATACAATAATGGGTTGGTTGTGCAGACTGGACCATCCCTGGGAGAACCAATCCTCCATGTGTCTACATGGCTCATGGTGAGGTGACCTGGCGGATGTAGGGCACTGGTGGTCCATGTCTTGAGGGAGGGCGTAATGTCAACTGTGGAGAAGTGTGAGCTGGTTGTACCAAACTGATACTCATAGGACCACCCTGAGAAAGACAGTCCCCTGGGATGTACTGCAGACCTGAAAAAGATGGAAATGTAGATGGTCAGAAGAAGCTATATACAAAACATATTGGCTTTATATTGATAAATTGGCTTTTGCAAATATAGTCTTGTGGCTGTAAAACAATAACACAATCAAAAGGTTCCACAGTTTATTATTTGTGGGAATCAGAATCAATGACACATGATGAGAAGGGTTCTCTATAGCACTAAGGCATCGGTAGAACGTTCAGCTCCCGGCCTACAGTCCCCCGAGGGAGGGCTCACTCCAGGGGTATGCTTATAATGAGGCAAGCCGAGCAGCTGTCTCAGGGAGCAGGGTTTGGGGGACAACATGTAGGATGTTAATTTGAAATCTGCACATTTTATAGCTTAAAAAAGTATATTAAGGGTTAATACTTTGTGGGTAGACATAATAATGAATACAGTAACATTTGTCTTTCAGAGGGTGCACTACTCTAATATAATATTCAGGAATGTGAAGGGTCCTATGTCTGTCACCACCTCAGGCAGTAAAGTGCACAGGCCCATGGACCACTGCAGGCGCCCTCATATGGTAGAACAGAGTAATAGGTACAGAGTACCAGAGAGTTTAGCATAATGATATGTAATACACATGACAAAATAAGCCACACGTGATCACTAAGGGCATCATTAAGACTTCGAGCTGATGGTGACTTGTCTAAGTTTCCACTTGGACAAACCATGTTGTGATGCAATGGGGTGCAAAAGAAGTTTTATTTTTTGCAAGCAGGGAAACTACTGCCTGTAGCACACAAACACTGTATAATGTCACTGCCCTCCCCAACGGTAAATCTGTCTGCATATGTTACATTGGCTAGGCCCCCGCAGCACAACATGGTTTTGCCAAGGTGCAGAATTGCCCCCTCCTAGCTGGATTTACTCCTAAGTGCACCTGCTGCCTATATATAGCGACAGACATTTTGTCAGCTGAACCAATAATCACACAACCTTTCAATTCACTAGAAATCAGTGACATCACTGAGGCACCTACTGATGTCACTGAGTGATGTCACTGGTACTTAGTGATTTCGTAGGCTGCACTCTCACGGCTTCAAAAACAAAACAAAATGGCAATCAGGGTAATACACTAGACCCAAATCTGCACAAATGCTGCAATTGCATTCAAATGACATCAGCGCGCTGCATCTTATAAGTAGGCCAAGCGGAATTAGGTTGGCTTTTGAATGCTGAAATAATGGTGAGTACACACTCATGCCCTTGCACTGCATTCAATGAGTGATCCGGTTTTTGAAAGTGCTACAGGATTTGGATCTTAGCATTTTTAACCTTTATAAACCAGTTTATTGCTTAGTTGACATTAGCTTTGCTTTAAAATGAGGTATAAGTACCTGATCACTTGCTATTTGCATTGCATTATGCATTTATTTTTGCCTTGGCAGAACTTACACACAGATGTCACAATCATGATGGCCTGTGCTGGTTATGCTGTTCTGCAGTCACTGCATGCTAACATTACTGCAGGCGCACATTGCTGCAGGCTCACATTACTTAAGGCGCACATTGCTGCAGGCTCACATTGCTGCAGGCTCACATTGCTGCAGGCTCACATTACTGCAGGCGCACATTGCTGCAGGCTCACATTACTGCAGGCGCACATTGCTGCAGGCTCACATTACTTAAGGCGCACATTGCTGCAGGCTCACATTACTGCACGCGCACATTGCTGCAGGCTCACATTACTTAAGGCGCACATTGCTGCAGGCTCACATTACTGCAGGCGCACATTGCTGCAGGCTCACATTACTTAAGGCGCACATTGCTGCAGGCTCACATTGCTGCAGGCTCACATTACTGCAGGCGCACATTGCTGCAGGCTCACATTGCTGCACGCGCACATTACTGCAGGCGCACATTACTGCAGGTGCACATTGCTACAGCTGCACATTGCCGCAGGCTCACATTGCCGCAGGCGCACATTACTGCAGGCTCATATTGCTACAGGTGCACATTGCTGCAGGCAGACATTGCTGCAGGCGCACATTACTGCAGGCGCACACTACTGCAGGCGCACATTACTGCAGGCGCACATTGCTGCAGGCTCACATTGCTGCAGGCGCACATTGCTACAGGCGCACATTGCTACAGGCGCACATTGCTACAGGCGCACATTGCTGCAGGCGCACATTGCTGCAGGCGCACATTACTGCAGGCGCACATTGCTGCAGGCGCACATTGCTGCACGCGCACATTGCTGCAGGCGCACATTACTGCAGGCGCACATTGCTGCAGGCGCACATTACTGCAGGCTCACATTGCTGCAGCCGCACATTGCTGCAGCCGCACAATGCTCCAGGCGCACATTGCCGCAGGCGCACATTGCCGCAGACGCACATTGCCGCAGGCGCACATTACTGCAGGCGCACATTGCCGCAGGCGCACATTACCGCAGGCGCACATTGCTGCAGACAATGGTGAGTGTGTGATATCACCAAAGCCCCCGTGAAACAATCGGCCTTCTTTCAAGGTCATGTAGGTCTCCGTTTGTCATAATTATAGGCCACTACTCATGTTTAGCATTTCTCATACATGATCATAAGCATGCTGAGATGTTACTTGCTTCAGTGCCTCGGTGTAAAAGTGATTGCTTCAAATACACCTGTGTCCACGATTAACCCATATATCCTGTGGGTGCGTTCTGGACATTGTCACGCATTTACTGGTATGTATGTGACTGGGCACACAACGTACAATAATATGGTGTATAATACAGTAACTAATCACAATATGTGTTGTTTCCTAGCACACACAAATGTGTGTACAAAATAAAAAGTGTCTGGTTTGGTTCAAGGGATTGCCGAACGGCAAATGTTCCAGACCAAGCTCTGGCCGTGGTAGTTGTTGTTTCAGAACTCCTAGTAGCTATAGTACTTTCAAGAGCTATCAAAGTGGACACTGTAGTCATTGTAGCACCTGAGAGGGTCAGGAGCGCTCAGTGACATTTAACCTTCAGGCGCCAGAAGTCGAAAAGGCCGGCAGATGTTTCTTCAATGTACAGTGGTAATATGGGGATGACAAGTCAGCAGACATACTGCCCTTTTATTAACATAAGTGCTATGGCCATCTAAACACAATATCCCAGGCTGCATCATTGGCCCTCTGTTTGTACTAGCACGGCAGCCTACTCAATGGATGATGATAATTAAGTACCAAATATACCATATTGTCTGGCTGCATAATGAAATCAAGAGAGGATAATATTCCTCTGTATTAAGCTATTAATGTAATTGGTCATGAAGCATAAAATATGTTATGTAATTAAATAGGCTAGAAATTATATAGCCTATATTAAGAATTATCCAAGCTGAGAAAATGTTTTCTCTATGGCCGTTATAGGGTACATTGCTTTCTGTTTCCTGACTGCATTTGTAAAAAGGAAGGAAGAAATAGGAAAATTGGCTTCATCAGTGGATGTCACCGCAGCCCCATGAGATCAGCTATGAAATGCTGGCCTCTATTTACATATACAGAATGATTTAATCAAGGTACGTCTTCCTATATTCGGCCTCATTAAACAAAGAAGTTTCAATGTTATGTGCAATTCTGTCTGCTCTGCTGCCTTCAGCCAAGGGGATGAAACTGGCAGCCACACATATCCTTTTTTTTTTTTTTTTAATACGTCAAAAACACTTGAAGCTTTAAAGTCTAATGGATTTCTTAATCCAAGTGCAGTCATTCAGCCCTCAGTGAAAAATCCATTGCTTCATATTCGGTTGCTCCTAAATGTCTCTCTCTTTAAATTTATTGACTGCCTTCCTATCTTGTGTATCACACTGGATAGGAAAGAGCAACATGTTAGGAGAAAAAAAAAATCAGGATCTCCCTGTGATGCGTCATTGGTGTCACTTCTGTTACCAATAGTCATTCTGCAATGGAGAGACTCTTAATCTTTGCATATGGGATAATTTGGGCATCCATCCAGGGCTGACAGATTCATGTCACTCAAAGGACTATTTCACTGGCCCCAACATCTCCGTTTTAATCTGAAACACGTTTAATTTCACACAAGGAATTTAATGCTCTGGAATAAGTGTCACCTTCAGGATGTAGGTTTAGAAAGGACATTGTAACAAAGGCAGACCAGCCCCTTCAGGTGTATGGTAATAAGTCTCGGAGCTCACATATAGATACAGCAAAGGCTGATTAAGACCTTTATTATATCAGTGTATGCAGATATTCAGCCATTCTGGGTTCTAGCTCAAGGTCAAGGATAGACTCAGGCCTGGTGGTACCATAGACAATATAAAATAAATACACCCGTCCATGCACTGTACCATCTAACGTGGTTGGGTATTAAAATGGAAAGTGGTTTGTTGAAATATATAACATTAATCCCGCTACTTGTCCTATTTAAAAGCCCCACCAGCATGGATAAAGAAAAAAACAGAGTCATTTGGAATTTGGTGGATGTAGCAATGTTTTGGTGAAATATACATATATTTCTCTTGTAAGGTAAATTTGTGAAAGTTTTAGGGTGAATATATTGTACTTTAGCTCAGATCCGAGTTTTTCATAGGTATTGTCACTTATATATCAAAGCACAATTGTGGACAGAATACCAATAAAATGTATTTCATAAAACAGAATTGATGAAGAATATAGTGGAAGATGGAGGTCACTGCGGAAGTCGGAGGGCCACATCTAGCCGTAACTAGAAGCAACAGCTGGGGAGCCCTTGTGCAGGTAGATTTCCTCCTGTGTTACTTTGTATACAACACTCTATGTTTACAGTTGAAGTATACCTAGAAATGGGAGCAGTAAGGATGTGGAATGTCTTTCAGGAAAGGCGGTATCTACAGACTTGGTAAATATACAATACACTTGGTTTTAGAATGATGGTGGGCAGCACGGTGGCTAAGTGGTTAGCGCAGGGCCGTAACTAGGGCTGTGCGACAGGGGCGACCGCCCAGGGCGCAACGCTAAAGGGGGCGCAATTTAGGAATATTTTAGGTTAATTTGGTTAAAATTGAGGGCTACGGGGGCGGCATTTGTCTTTCTCGCCCAGGGCACTAGAATTCTAAGTTACGGCTCTGGGTTAGCGCTTCTGCCTCACAGCACTGGGGTCATGAGTTAGATTCCCGACCATGGCCTTACCTGTGTGGAGTTTGTATGTTCTCCCCGTGTTTGCGTGGGTTTCCTCCGGGTGCTCCGGTTTCCTCCCACACCCCAAAAACATACTAGTAGTTAATTGGCTGCTATTAAATTGACTTTAGTCTCTCTCTGTCTGTGTGTGTATGTATATGATAGGGAATTTAGACTGTAAGCTCCAATGGGGCAGGGACTGATGTGAAGGAGTTCTTTGTACAGCGCTGTGGAATTAGTGGCACTATATAAATAGCTGATGATGATGCTGGAGCGACGGCAGAAGCGAAATTTCATTTTTGAGTCAGGAATTAAGTTTTTCTACCACTGAATACAGTACAAAGGAGTTAGTTTCACCGTCATCAACAGCAAAAGAATAAGAATAGGAGTTTAGTTCATAACTAGCTGGGTGCTGGGAGGAGATCCTGATCAGTTATCTCATTGAAACGTTCTATTCCCCTATTTTAACTTTGGCTATGTAGAGAGACACATTGTGGTTATGTTTGGTGGGGAAAGGCTTTAGGAATGTGATATAAAGGAAGTAGTTTTGCACACCATTCTGAATGCAATGATTTTATTGGGTCAATGGTTCGGTGTCAGAGGACACCATCATCAGGACTTGGGTCTGGCGATACTTACTTCCCCTTGTTTGTGATTGCTCTGTAAGATGATGGTTACATATAGTGCCACTGCCCATCCATGCCCATATTCATGCCCATTCCACTCATAGGTCCTAGATTAAAGGGAAAAAAACAAAGGTCAGCATGTGTAATCTGTGTGATAAGTCCAATCGCTAAATCTGGATATCACACACACACACACACACGTGGCGAATCCATTGGCAAATTTAACCTGCTTAGACCAAACTGGGCAAAAATCAGTACATGTTACCACAAACCATCACCAAGACTGCAGCCGATGACTGCTCTGATGTGCCCCCATATGAGCCAACCTTAAATGATCATATCGCTCCAATTTGGCAAAGCAGGTTTGTGTAGAAACTGGACCCAGATATATATCATTCAGTGCTAAGTAACAAATACTGTTACTCATCGTGTGCAGTACAGTGCTAAGTGACAAGCCGTTGAGCCTGTGCAAGAAAAGCTACAGGGATAACAACTACAGCAGTTCCGTCTGAGACATTTAATCAAACAATTAAAGCATTAAAAAAAAGTATAATAATTTTGTGAAAAATCTGATACACATAAAATGAAAAACAAATGCTGTACTTAAAGTTATAGTTAAGCATAAAGCAACTTACACCATAAGACCTGGAGGTATCAATACCAACATCATTACATTCTCATTCCTTTAAACTTTTGTTTTTTTAAAGCGATATTAAGGACACTGATGTAAAAATAATACTATATATTTAATAAAATGTCATATTTGTGTTTGTATTTGTAATTAGCTTGGAATCGATGCAGTTCCAAAGGGTTTCTATAAGAGCCTTGTACAGTAGCAAGGCTGCAATTAGTGTAATAATTTGATGCAATGCAAGTGTCCTCTGCATTCTCTTTATTATTATTTTTACTTGTTTTACTGTTATGACAATCAGCACTTAGTTTCCGTTTGATCTGTTGTACATTACCACTTTGCCTTGTAAAAAAAATAAAAATAAAATAAAGTTTTGTTAAAAAAAATAAAATCAATGCTAATGTGATGGAAGCTACCTAGGCTGCAGACAATCTTTTCAGCATATAATAAGGCACACCGGGCAGCTGTCTCGTTCGGCAAGCTTTAGGAGGCGCTACAGATTCAAGGAGTTTTTATATATTTATCGCACTAAAAAAAAGAAATCTTGTGTTTGTGGGTTCTGCAATGAGTAGTGCACAATTGTGAGTACATTTTTGTCTGCTTGATTTTATTATCCTTCACTATAGTGGCACCATAGTATACAGCTCTTAAATGACCAGACAGCACAGTATTTTCTAAGATGTATTTTTCCACTTTTTATTTTTGCAGCGGGCTGGACAGTGAAATGCTATAACTATTTATTGAATAGTTTGTATAGTACATATTGGGGGTATTCAATTGTTAGCGAGATGCGTTAAAATTTCGCGCTCGAAAAAAAACAAAAACCTGCGCTCGTTTTTTCCTGTTCGAGCGTGCGTTTAAAAAAAAACAACCCCTCAATTCAATTGTTTTTTTGCATTCACCCCCTCGCGCTCTATTATTGGTCCTAGCGAGTTTGAAATGAGGAGTGGTTAAGGCACTCATTTTACTATAAAAAAATAAAAGTAAATTAATGCAATCAAGAAGGGCCCCAGCACTGCACAAGAGAATGGGCCCCCCACACTGCAATGAAGAAGGACCCCAGCACTGCAAGCAACAATGGCCCCCCCTGTACAGCAGAATTAAAGATTTTACAAGGAGGTACATTTTTTGAAATTTACAAACATTTAAACACTGGCCAAGCATGGACATTTGTAAGGTACAAATATTTGTGGGACAGTGGGCAAGCTGGACCTTTCTTCGAAGGTAAAAATATTTGTTGGGACTTTGCGTAAATGAGTGTGTGTAGGTAAAGCATCATAAAACTGAGGATTTCGTCCATGGTGAGTATTTTTTTTTATTTTTTTTTTATTAAAATCTATGGTGTACATGAGGGTGTTTACTGTATTTCTTGGGGTTTTATTATTTTTAATAAAGATTTGTGGTTGGAATGAGGGTGTTTGCTTTTATTTAACATTTTGCTTTGTGGAACTACAGATCACAGCCAGCCGTGGGTGTAAGAGCATGTTGGCACTTGTGGTTCTACTACAAGTGCAAACATGCCCTGGGTGCTATGGGTACGCTGGTGCTTGTAGTTAGACAAGTAGCAGCATGCCCACACTATTTAGGACAACATGGCTGGCTGGGACATGTAGTTCCACAAATCAATTTTTTATTTTTAATCCAAAATCCCCATTTATTACCCTACTACCCATAGCCATGGGGTAGTAGGAAGAGCCCTAGTGCTATCGGCACTGGCCTGGGTGTCCCTAGGGGGGTGGCCCGCTTACATTTTTCAGCGGACCACAATCCCTAGGGAATCCAGGCCAGCGCTGAACAGTCTGTGGGTGTTTAGTCATTATGGCCGTGGGACCCAAACTGCGTTCCCCCCCCCCCCTGTTATAGTGCCTATCACCCCGGCTGGTTTGCCTAGTGCTGGTTCAATTAAATTAGGGGGAACCCTACGTCAAATTTTTCACACCTCAATAGCCTGCCAGCACTAGGGCGAAGACTAAATAAAGTGGGGAGCAAACGATTTTGCTTTTAAAATAAAAATAAAAAAACATGATACTTTTTGGCACAACCACCCCCCCCATCCCCCTTAAAACCAAAAAAATAATATAAAAAAAGATTAAATACATGCACCACTATGGTTTTTTCTAAAGGGAAAATTTCCAAAAATTATTAATTATTATACACTTTTTTAAGTACTTTTCTTTTTTTAGGTTACTTTTATGAACTTTTACACCTATTTTCTCAGTTTAATGTATATTTTTCTTAACTTAATAAAAAAAAATTTTTTTTGAGCAGACCAAGGAGGTGCGAAATAAAACAGCATATTTGCCTTTTTCACACTCGGCGTTAAAAAACAATTGAATAGCTTTTTCCGCTGAGGGTTCGCAGCCAGCCTATACTTTAACATTGACAAACGCTTGGAGCGCGATAACACAGTTTCGGAAAAAAAAAAAAAAAAAAGATTAGAATTGGGGGAGAAGTTTTCGCGCTCGAAAATAAGGAAAAATAGCAAAAAAAGACTTAACGTGCTCGAACTTCCAAACTCGCTAACAATTGAATACCCCCTATTATTTCATGGGTATGTTATGCAGTACTGTACATATAATGTTTCAGGCACTCTGCCCAGTCAAGTTTATCATCTATTTTCGCTGCTTGGGACACAGGCAGACAAAGTGACCTTGTAAGGTCCTATGACACCTACACTGGGATTCAAACAAGGGTCTCCAACAAGTCTTTCGATGTCAGGGTATGAGACTGGCGGACTACAACACCGAACTTACAGTGATATGACCAGAGGCAAAGCCACAACTCACCTGCGGGTCGGATCCCCATGTGTTGCTGTCCATCCAACACAAAGCTTCCCATTGGCTGTCCCTCTGGACTATATGCTGCTCCTTGGCTCACTGAAGGATCAAGAAGAAAACCTGATTGTGGTCAAACGTGGACACAGAGAAGAAAAAGAAGAGACATACCGGAAAATCAGCAAAGGTTCCAGTGTTAGGACTGAAACACACACTTTAAACCAACAGAAACATGACAAGCAGAGACATAGGATATTGTAAAAGGGCTGTGTATATGACATTATAACATCTTTAGATCAACTATTATACGTGTACAAGTATACAGAAGAACCATGTTTGATTGCAGTATGGAACCAACTGGCTCTTCTAGCCCAATATCCTTTTACATGATCAGATGAGGCGGTAAATATATCAAGCTTCTGGTGGTTTGAAAGTGGAGATGTTGCTTATAGCAACCAATCAGATTCTAGCTATCATTTTGTAGGATGTACTAAATAAATGATAACTGGAATCTGATTGGTTGCTATAGGCAACATCTCCACTTTTTTAAACCCGCAGTTTAGTAAATATACCAACGACTGTCATTTTGTAGAATGTACTAAATAAATGATAACTGGAATCTGATTGGTTGCTATTGGCAACATTTCCACTTTTCAAACCCGCTGGAAACTCTCAGCTTGATACATTTACCCCTAGAAGTTTAGTTTCACTTTTTTGTGGCTAAGGGCTGGTCAACATCAAGTTCATATTATATCATTATAATTACTAATTGGACACTCCAGTATTGTGGATAAAGTTATCTAAAGTTCTATGTAACATTCTAAGGGTTGTTGAAGCAATATTTACCAATATTGCTCAAAGATGCAATTCTGCAATGAAACCATACAAACCAATCGGCAATTGTCTGTCAAATGCAGGTTGGACAATGAAAGCAAGTACCTGATTGGTGGTTATGGATGTAGTGCAGACTTGCACCTTTGACAATTCCATACTAATATTGTTCAATGTGTATTTTGTGATAAGGAGGGTGCATTAGTAATCAAAAAAGTTAAAGATTTATCATATCAGAAATTATGTAGCTTGTTGTCAGCATTAAAACTTTTAACAACAATTTAAAATGTTAAAGAAATGATACTTTATAGATAGGACAATAATAACAATAAATAATGTATACATACTCATTATAGGCTTCATTGCAGCTCCAGCCATTAAATGAGTTTGGTGCAATTTATAATGTGGGAATTGCTTCCAAAAGACCTTTAGTCCCCCCGCCCTCACAATTGCCCCACACACATTCTCACTCTACACCTAAAAAAGCCTGTGGTATAATGCAGTCCCAGCCAGTTGTGTGTGAATAGGCAGGGAATGAATGCACACAATAGGCTGCATATGGGAAAGACTTCCTTATACTGCCAAAAGCTGTTAGATGGCACTGGGCAGAAGCAGTGAGTAATTTAACCCTTCCTTGGTGAAAACACCTGCTCCAGCAACTGAACAGTTAAATTGACTCTTAGTGGCCCAGTACTTTGTGCCAATTAGCAGTTTGTAGGGAGGAGGGGACGTAATTGTATTGAGAGCATGCTGGAAATCTCCAATTAGCACCAATTAGTTGCTCCCTATGGTGGGATGCTGAGACTTAAAGGGGGTAAGATTGCCCCCTCTTCTTGTCCCTACTGTCTCACAGAATGTCTTGCTGTGGCATTTTATTTACTGCCCATTGAACCCTCTCTGTTCCATAAACCTTTGACTGCTGGAAGGTTCTGACAGAAGATTAACTCATTCAATGTGGCCAGGGAGATAGGAGCTTGGCACCTTACCTGCTCGATTAGACTGGTCGATCATGGGCTGGACTATCCGTCTTCTGGCATTAATGAACCTGCAAGACAGGGAAGGGGGATCCTTGTTATTCTGCACAAGGTACCATAAGCTTCACAGCAAAACGTTACTCAAGCTTCTCTTAATGAAATATGCATTTGTCAATATATTCTACAAACTTGCAGACAAAAACTCCCCTTGGCAACTAAAATGATCCATGTGGGTTCTCGGTTCAGCCTGTAACTGATACAAAATATTTAAGATTCTTCATACTTGAAACCTACAATGTCTTGTGTCATTCTTTTCATAGTTTATGTAAGCACAGACTTTAATATCACTTCGCTGATGAAGATTTCAATATTAACAAATAAGAAAATCAAATTCTGACATGTCTTAAAACTATAGTTTACATGTTTATATTAAAAAAAGATTATTGGGAAACCGATGACATCATAGAGAGAAATATGACTTTAAAGGATGCTGGTCTCTTAATTGCTAATAGGAAAGGATGAATGTCTGTAGAAGTTCTTCACAAATCACCACACCAATGTACACAATATAACGCAATGTGGAAGAGAATAGGATTATGGAGGGAGTATAATTACTAGACTCCCTGCTATACTCATCATCAAACTAAGTCACTCCTGCAATAACAAAAACTCAGTAACGAATTTAAATTCCAAAGTGTTGTTCTACAATAATGTATCTGAAGTCACAACAAACGTGTTTGTGGTTTCCAGTATGCAGTCCTAGAAGTCCAATGCTTTCTGATCCTCTCCCCACCCAGTCCGCCCTAAATGAGGTAGGCTTTTTGTTTTCACATAGCTTCAGCAGGGTCAGCAGAGACATCCATTAAACTGTCTGATGTTTTATTGCCAGTCTTACAGAGACTGTAGAGCTCCAGGAGTAAGACCCCCTCCCCTACTGCCCAATACCCACCACCTCCTGCTGACCCAAACTTTTAAAGCTAGGGGTCATGCAGAGGTCAGTGCCAACTTGGGTTGACTTCTGGTGTTGATCGGTAGCCCTGAGCTACACAATGTTTTATAACCTTGGCACATTTTGCTGCCATTGAATATTAGTATACTGATGTATGACCAAGACGGGGCTTGTTTGGTGTGGCACAGGTTTCCAGTGTTCTCATTACTAGGGCAATGGTTTAAACACCAGTGTAACTTGGGAATTACCCAGTTGTGTTCAAGTAAGAATAATTGTGGTTCTAGGACCATTTTTGGACCTAAATGAAATAATATAAAAATATTTGCATACACAATATACAATGATTGCAGTATAATGTAATTATTACTAATGGGTCGATAATAAAATGCTTATGTTACTTGTTTAATTAAATTATCGGATTCAAAAATATTGTTGCTGTGATTCTCTGGTTGCATCCATCAGTATTTTCTGAACTGAACGTTGGTACATAGTCAGATGTGGATGATATATGTTATAGGGACTCTAGAAGTCATCATGAGCTTCCCTAATCATATAAATATAGTAGAGGGCCTGTGACGCCGCGTGACTTATTATAATCTACAGTACATTATTTCTTAGAATCCAAACGATTTCCTAATTAATATTAAGTGATGACAACACTAAGCAGTGTGTATGAGGACAGAAGAATGTATATACATATATTAAATATCACTTGTGTACTGCATAGTGCATCATTAAAAGGCCTTACAAGACCAAATGTAATTAGATGTAAGATAAGCAGACGTAGGAATATGAAGCCAGGGGAACTATTGTCTTACCAACTAAATGTATTTAGAACCGATCCACAGAATGAATCCTTCAGCCAGTAGAAGTTAATCTAGTGCATAAAAACTTCTTAACCGTCGTTCTTTAATTGTTTGCCAGAGAGACTATATTGTGAATAAAACACACAGGCGACAAGCAGTAACTGGAGACGTTTCAGCGAGTACCTAGGACCATAGCCACACGGTCAGGATAGATCATAAACATCATCCAAGGTGAAGAAACGCAGCATAGAAACTGTTGGTTATCCAATCAGTGAGTGAAGCTGAATGAGGGGTCTGAGGCTCCAGTGCTAAACAAAGGGGTCTATTAGGAATGTGTGGGGGGAAAGCATGACAGATTTATCAGCTGTTAGACAGTGAAGGGTTAAAGGCGCCCAGGGCAGAGCATAAAGCTGGCCCCAAGGGGCTGGTATGCACCATTTCTGTTTACCAAGACGGGTGTGAGGGGAGCAGGGTGTGTATCCTTTATTCCAACATGTGTTTGGCATTAAGCGCATGGGGGACTTTCCCTCCACCCCCTCCCTAAAAGTAGGTAGTAATGGTCCCCTATTTGACAAGGACATGCAGAGCCATAAGTCACTGGGCCGTTAAGGCTGGATTTAATTTAGATGGTAATCCCAGAATGAGTGCCTGCAATTTTTCATGTTACCTTAACTGGTAATTGTTGCCATTAATCCTCTGTGGTTCCAGTTAAACAAATAAAAGGTACTAGTATAAAGCAGACCCCCTTAGACCATGGCCACACCTCCTACAAATTAAAAACATGGCTGCTCTTCAAGGGCACACATAGTTTACTGTATCTGACTGACAGCAACAAATTATAACCCTCTACCCGATCGCTCAGCTCTCCCTCACTGTGGGACAGAACGATCGCGGGACAGAACGGACACCTAAAAGTATGGACATTGGGGGCGTTCTATGACGAAACAGGCTGAGCTTGGATCTTGTCAGATGTGTTTATTATGATCATTAAACACACAAGACTTAAGTCAGTAATTTGTTTTATTTGTATGAAATGTTCACCTCAATTACCTTTTTCTCTTTCCACACAGACATCGACGGATGAAGAGTTGGCAAAACATCTGCAGAGCCAATGCAGAGACCATAATGTGGGCAGAAGTAGTTAATATCGGCACCATCAAAAATGTAGATATGTAGCAAGCTTCCCTTTATCCACCAACAAAGACCCTCTGAGGCCTGCAAACCATTAGGGATCCCCACCCCCAGCACACCTCCAGCTCGGTACTCAAGCCTGTCTTCAAACAAGTCATTAAATGGAGGGTTGAAGGTTCAAACAAGGGTCATTTCTTTGGATACTGCACAGAAATGTTTAGTAAACTGGGAGCTCTCCACTGATTGCCCTATACCATGTGTGCACTAAGAAGGGGCCAACACACAAACTATCACGAAACTCTCCTGTTACCATGGCGTGCAGCCTGGACTCCCCTTCATGGCTGGGTCTTGTTTACAAGGAAGACTAAACCTACTGTACACCAAGGAATATTTAATATTTTGTGTGTTGTAGTCGTTGTTCCTTGTTAATGGGCTCTCATATAGATGTTATGTATGTCAGATTTGTCTCAATGTCTCTTGGGTTTAGGCAGCACATTTTACAGAATGTAATCCTTATTGTCATATAGGTTATTGAAAAATAAACATTTATCCGAAAATCAGGGCGATGAGCCGATTTGTGTCGCATGATTCTTCAATAGGCCTAACGTCAAATAATTGTGCAATGTCACTTGGTCAACTAGAATATAAATGGCTACAATGCCCAACCAGTACTGTATGGTGAAAGCTGTATGGATGACACAACCAGGTGATATAACACTGTCTCAATCGTGGATCTCATTGGAGAGAAACAGGCCTCTCCTGCTTTGAATCACTTCAGTCGCCTCAGGCTTTCATTTCAACTTTCATTTCAACTTTGGCACCAGAGCAAAGTGAAGCAGAGTGATTCTACAATCATGGTAACAGACCAGGGCTTTTAACCTATGGGTTACGACCCAAAAAGTGGGCCCCAATGATAGTTACATTGTTGTGTTTTACCGACTGCGCAAACTAATTATTATTCGTATTTTAATATTATTTTGCACAAGTACATGATTTCCTCACATTCATACATTAAAATGACTGACTTGTGGCGAGCAGTAAATTGTATTATTAATTCAGGACTGAACTGATCAGCGGGACCTGAAACTGACCCCTACATTTAATGGATCTAATTAAGGCTCAGACCATAACTGGTTAAAAACCCTTCTTCAAGGATGCAAAGTGGCTATAACCTGATCTTTTTTTTAAAAACAGGAAAATATTCTTTACATAAATCAACTTACTAAATAAGTCAGATTGTGACGTGAGGGCTTTTTCTCCCATTGCATCAACAGTGACAGGTTTTCCTTCCAAATAGCATCATCTTCAAGATGTTGAGCTTCATAAACTATTTTCTAATCTCACTAATTAGCTCATCCTCCCAACTGTCTCTATTTTGGACTTAAAGCCACCTTGCCCCCGTTTCATTCCAAATGAAACTAGGTGCTCCACTATTGGGTACCACAAATATCCTAAATATAATGATGCATTTAATGTCTTGTGTATGTGGGAAGCTGTGTGCAGAAACTTTTGTTTTATATGAATTTGTATTCAAAATTCTGCCAAAGTGTGTCTTGCTTTAGTTTTTTAAATACCTCTATTACTACTTCTAAAATGACAGTTGATGTACAAAGCATGCACTTGCTTTAATCTCTTCTTTAATACACATCACTGCTTGTTCAGGACCGGGATTAGTTAACCCTTGCATAAAATGCATTGGGGTCCAGCCACATTCCCAAGTATAATGATGTCTTTAACAACAATATTGATAGGTGACCATTATCAAACACAATAGTAAGAAGTACCTGGGACAAGGTGCAAATACCCTTCGCGTCTGTAAGCTACTTATTATTATAATGATGTGTGTGTGATAGATGCTGGAAAGGAACAGTTTGTGTCTTAATGGCCATCAAGCGCTATGCTAACATTGCTTTATCTAAAGGCAACTGGCATATTGGGTGAGTAATATATGCACCTGGATTATTACAACTTCAATTTGGTTTATATGAATTCTCCTGGGTGCCACTGCCCAGGTGGCATCAGGAAGGCAGATGGCTCTGGTGCTTGCATTTACTGTGGGTTTTGCATAAGATGTGTGCCCGCTGAGAAAGAGATAGCAGGTTCAGGCCCCATCACTCTCCAGACTTTGCATATCAACCTAATTTGCATACAACTGGCCCTCTTCAACACTGCTTTGCTGGATAGGCGCTAAAACAAGCACTGACGGGAACTCTATTTGCAGTAAGTGTCATTGTATTCATACTGTGACTTGTACTATGAAGAAATCATTTAGACAGAGACTGCCAAGCCAGCATGACTTTTCATATTCACCATGCAAACATAAGATGAAAATGATACACTGTGTTACCATTATTGATCTATAAAGATGATGTGAAAACATGGATCCATCCATCTCATCTCATATTTGTACAAAATCATAGTTTATAATGTTATAATGCCCTGGATAAATTATATAATCTTTTTTTTGTTTTCCGAAATCAGAAATAGTCCTGGAGACCATGTAAAGGGAAATCTGTGTGAGCCAAATGAAAGCGAGTTTCTTTCAACGGACACAGAGCAACAAAATGAAAAATGCCCACGGAAACGGAGCAATTACAGAGTGCAAGGTTTGAAGAGATGAAGGTGAGTGTGCAGGTCCTCAGCCTTTCTAGCCCTGATTAGCTCTGAGGAAGATATTTTCTAGGTCTCTGGGAGAGATCTCTGGGCCAGATGTTACCTGTCCATCATGTAGCTGAAGTGGACAAGTAGGCTGGAAGGGAGCATGTCAGCGCTTTGATCTGGTATAGAGGAACGGCTGATTTATGGAGTGGAACTCTGTTCATCCGTTCTGTTTTACTTTCTGTCCTAAGGCAGAAAGACATATTGCAGAGAGAAGGGAAGAGAAAGGTAGGGAAACATGCAACGTTCTTTACAACATCAACAAGCTCTGACAACTGAAACAGGATTTTTCTTGGCCTTAACAAAGCTTGCAGGCATATCCTTTGATGCTCCTGTTTTCCCCCTTGTGCACTCTCCCTATCTCTCTGTTCAACATATTACTCGCTGTTTAATTCAGCTCCACTAAATGGAATGGACTGTGGCCAGTATGCCTGGAGCATAAACACACCTGTGTGTTCAGTATGTCAGTGCACATGGGAGTGTGCAAACTACAGCCAGGTCACTGCTAGCTTTACCTGGACAGCCTGCCTTCAACCAAGTCCTAGCTCCAGCTGTACTAAGGCCTCCTGTATTCTTCATTGCTTTTTTATTTACATTTTTTATTTTTTAAATTAATCATCCTTTTAACATTCTGAACACGCTCCAGGTAAGCCGAAGTCTTTATCTCTGTTTCCTAGGATTTCCCAGGATCACCTCTTACTGCTTCTTCCTTGGACAGTTCCAAAGACTATCACTTCTTTCTGAGTCCCTCTACGGAGCCACTACCCTAGAGCTTTCCTCATTGCTTGTCTTTGGCTAGGGTTAACCCACTAACGCAATCGGTGAAGGTATATATACACTTTATATAGGTTACTGTTGCTGCTTACTGTATGGCACACACACAATCTGAGCTAGACAGGATACACAAAGCAATGTGTGTACCAAAGGCAAGATGTGGGGTGGCCCTCGCTCTGCTTGTATGCTTAGCAGCCATTAAAGAACACTTTTCTACAGCAAATGACAACTACAGCAGACACAGCATTGTTCCCATACCCAACATATATATGGTGTTTCATCACCCTAAGCAGAGGTGTCAGACTGTGCCCATGTCTGTGGACCTCCACACGAAAACATGGACTGATTACATGGTCACAACGTAGGACTGTTATGAGTCTTATATTTTAAATCTCTGCTTGTTCGGCTGACCTTCAATGCATTGAAGAAGTCACAGAAAACTTAGTTTTCCATGTTGTTGTTGATGATGATGATGATGATGATGATCAGGTGCAGAATTCACATTGATGACACCTTTCATTTAAAGATACTTCAATACAGGAGTCAAACATTATTGTAATCAGTGCTGAACTTGTGCCAACAAACCTATTGGAGCTCAAGGCAGCTGCCTCTCCTGCCTACACCTCAACGTGTCTTTATAATGAATGCATTGGTGGGGAGACCTGGAGAAATGTTTGCAAAACACTGTAACCTCATTGATTACAAAAAAAGGCTATCTATTAAAATGAGCACAGCTAGGAAAGAAAGTATGTATTTGTGTACGGTCATGTTGCACACAAAAATTAATATCCATGCATCGCTCATTTTTCCAGTGTCCGTGTTCAAGCACAAACTTGTACAGTAACTGGACACACCATGGCTTATTTTCGAAGGGCAAAATGCTTTGGTGATGTAACACACCTCGATTTGTGCTTAGATTTCCACTAAAGTGTATTGGTTTGCAAAGCACGGTGGTGGAGTTTGTGGAGGAGCAGGAGTTTGCACTGGCTGATGGGAGAATTCAGGCAGAGTGAGAAGGTTCCTTGCTAGGTACCTTCAAATGTGTAAAAGTGACACGTGTAATGATGACGGTCCCAATGTTCCTCTCGTGTTTAAGTTTAGCCATAATTGAGGCTAAACCGAGCTGTATGTCAGGAGATAATGGAAAAGCTAAATATGAAAGGGGAGGTTCTAAAGTGGTAGGAAGTTAGACTTTGTTGTGACATTTACATTGTTGTCCAACAGGTCTCTTCACATTTGTCAACCTTCTTACAAACCTAGATAAACTTTTATTTTTCAGAGACATTAAGACTGGAAAGAATGGACCATCTAGGCACACCAAAGTTATTTGCAGCTTGCAATAAGTCCCAGGAATGACCATGACCTGACCATTGCCAATCTCCACAGCGAACTCCAATGTGCGTGCCTACTCTCCACTCTTGAAATGCCGGTGCAGGCTAGAAGTGCCTTGGTGTACGAAGACGCGGAAAAATCTCAAGAGCTGCATTGTGCAAAAGTGTAAACACCACATGAAGGCCAACCTTCTCCTACTTTAGTTCCACCCCTTTAATTAAAGTAAACTTATCCGTTATTCTCCTTGGCTTGGCCCCATTAATGGCTTAAGTTAATAGTGAGATTGAGGATATGTGAACCTAGATATGGGTCATATTAAAAGTATAGGAGCAGACCCAATCTTGGCCGTCTCTGAGCTGGTGCAAAATTCATGTCCTTTTGTGAGCAGATATGACAGTGCACATAGGTAAAGATAATATTACACAGCCCAGCAGAGGTTTTTCCACTTCATTAATTATAGCCACTATTTTTCACAAGTGTTTTCATAATTACACAGATAGGTACAATTACATATCAGTGTGCTACAAAATATAACAAAATAGATATTTCTTCTACATATATTCCTTCTACATCAATGTACATGATGCATGATGTCCCATTCTTGCTGTTTGATGTGCTAACATGGTTACGGCATACAATGAGGAAACACTGAATATAATGAAGGCCTGGAGTGACCATGATACTGGAACCAGTCTCATCACTTCTCCAGGACATATAGTGCAGGCAGCTCCAGTGATGGAGGCTATCTTGCTATTTATCACTGTTACATCCACAATTGCTTTGCCGATCTTATATAGCAAACAGTAATTTTCCCTGGGAGCATGGTGTATTGCTAGTATGTAATTATAGAGGAGCTAGCTCTCATTGCCTGGAATCAATAAGACCTATTTCTAAGGACAGCATCTCCAGAAAGCATCTTTAGGTACCTAACTGTGTATTCCCCTAAGGTGCACTCAGCTCTCTCTCCAAATGCACCTAAAGGTACCGTAATGCTGGCGAGCATATCAGCATATAGCAGCATGAAGAATAAGCTGTTTTGTGCTTTAGAATTACCCTTATTGAGAGCTTAAAAAGGCTTTGATTACTACAGTAGCATTATTTTTCTCTATTCGTTTCCCTATATTTTACTTATTTATTTATTTTACCTCATTCAGTAACTGTTTACTCTATGTTGCCAACCAGGAAATATTCCGTGCTTAGGCTTCTTGTTCAGATACAGATGTTGTAGACAAGATCGTCTTCCATTCTCCCGACTAAAATATCTATTACTAATCAGAAATCCTAACACCCAGAGTTCACACAACCATTTGTTCTTTAAGTGGTCCCAACTAATGGACAGCAATATCCCAGAGGTCATCATTGATTTAGTTCCTTGTGGGACATTTTGGAAAGAGGACAGGGGTTCAGATCTGGATTTCAAGCCTATCACAACATAATCTATGTCAGATTAGTTCTGTCCCCAACTATGCATTGTTTAATGTGGCTAATTTATCAGTTTATCTTTTCTCATGCACAAACGCCCTGTCCAGAGAAATACCAGATGAATATAAGCATCAGAGTAGAGTGGAGGCTGACCATGTGTCGTATGGTGACCAGACACACAGTGATTATCTCAACTTGTCCCATTTAGATCAAAATTGGCCTGAACTTGCAGACGATAACCAAGAACGATTAATATCTTATAGTCTATGACCACAATGTGCGTGTGCGGTCATTTCTGTACAGTGAGCTCCATGGAACCCGATTGTACAACATGACTGCATATGTGTGGACAGAATGAACGCAGATCTAGTTGTTCGGTGATAACATCAAACAACCAGATCTTAACATGTGTGGCCCGGTTTAGTACACGAGAGCAAAATGTAAATGCCAGTCTGTGATGGGATCATTGCACTCACTGTATTAAGCCTATAAATAAAATGTACAGCAAGACCTGGCATAACGAGCGAACACAAAGTTACTTTGAATAGTTATACAAATATAAAACAGAGCAGCTATATGGCATTTATTTACTTTTGCGTAGGCAAAACGATTCCACTAATTGAACCATTATCTAAACCCCAGGATGAATAGGGATAACCTGTAAATACAATGTGTTGTAAAGGGTTAAGGAGCAGCACGGAGGTCAGCACTTCTTAATGTCCTGCCTCAATGGTAAGGGGCAGATACAAAAAGCCCATTAAATAAAGGTGGAAGTGTTCAAGTGAATCGATTAGTCTGGCTCCGTGCCAGCTGGACAGTGGTGCCAGGTCCCCTGGGCTGTGGTTTCTCTGCAGGGTCTTAACCCTCAATGAAAGAAAATGTGTCCGCTGCAGAGAGATCAGCCTATTCAGAGGCTTAAGAACAGTGTGGGCAGCTCTGACAAACATGCGCACTGACCAGCACAATGAGCATGGACACACCTGTCTCCAGTTCTAGCAGTGGGACTTATGTTTCTGGGTGGCCCTGAAGGTGCATTAAACAGTAAAAGGAACATACTAAAATCCAGCCTACAATGACTCAAAAGGAGCAGGGATTAGCAATGAAATATAAAATAACTATAACATTTTAGTAACCTAAAAGGTCAAATATGGTGTTAATGAAATGCCAGTGTTAACCATTTGTTACCGGGTACTGTATTAGCATCAGAGGCAATGAAAGGGTTAGATTTTTTTTTCCACTCATAACTAGGCTGAGTAATCCTGCGCTGTACTTTAATTTGGTTTTAATTTTATGGGCCTCGTTTTAACTGCTTGCCTTACAGACCTTTATTCCTTACAGGAACAGTTACCTCATAAACACAAGATCCGCCGCTTCCTATACACTTCGCCTTCCACCTCAAACTGTATTTTCCCCTCTCTCTCTCCCACTTTTATTGCTATGGCCTTTTCCATTTTTTCTGCTCCGAGCCTGGGACACAAATCTCGCTGCTATTGCAGTGTGTGACATCTCCGCTCGTTTGCCGCTGCTCATTAACAAACAATACTGCTGTGAAATTGGTTTAATGACAAAGTAATAAAATTGCTATTCTGCTCACAGAGAGCCCGAGGCATTCTGAGGCAGGCTCTGGGTGCCAAGATGCATTAAGTTGCTTATTCGTAAAACAGAGAATCATCTGGTTCTAACCTCCCCTCCCTGTATACATTCTGTATTTCATCTTCTGATAAAAAAAGATGTATTTTCGTAGGTATTTCACGGAGCCCGAGTATGATATTGTTGCAGAGCTGGGTTCTCTGGGCAGATATTGGTTTCTCCCCAATGGAGGATGCACAAACACCATCTCAGGGCAGTAATGTCCTTCACATTGGAGTGTAGAGGAATGTTCTCAAGCAGCCTTATAGGAGCCCTGCAGCCTCCGATTCCTACTCTTAAATGGTCTTCACACAAGTGCTATGGTCTTTCCCCAAGCAGCAACCTAGGACTACATATCCCTTCAGGCATATAGTCCATATCGTACATTGTTTCAATAAACAGCGTGACGTTGGGCATCTGATCCACTAAGAAATGCCATATTATCAGTTTAACATTGTGAAACGCTCATGAGAGACAATGGGTTGTTAAGGAACCTAGTAGTGTTTCTCCTGATGTCAAGTTGGCTCAGTATGTGTGTCGATGTCTTTAAACAGTTTCTTTATGATACCCCCTTGGTGGGACTCATTAATACACAGCTCTATAAAAATAAATCTGCTTTAATCATTTCTAAAATCTGCAATCTTGAAAGTTAGGCCTAGAGAGTCACAATAAATTCACAGTTGCTTCAAGTGGCTCTTAATTATATTTAGGTGAGGAAGGAGTTACGTTTGTTACACATTGAGCTGCACCAATGTCACTACTCTTGACGCTATGACGTTATCTGATTGGTTGGAAGACATTTATGAACCGTGCTAGTGGGGAGTCACCTGCAAACTCTGAGCACCGCTAATAAGAACTAGTATTCTTTATTATTGGAATTAAATACATGGAGCTACATGGGAGATGATACAGTAAGTACATTCAAAATTGTAGGTTGTGGTTACGTATACTTATAGAGGGCTTTAACATGGAAGAATAAAACAAGGGAAGTAAACAGTGTATTAAAGTCAGTGGTCGAAGTGGGCTGATAAATGGTGGTATGCCATACAGTGGCTGGATGGCAAATTTTAGCCAGGGGGACTAGACTCAGCTCAGCAGCCTATCAGGAACATTTCAAAGGGAAATAATGCAGATAGCCTAGTGATCCAGCCCAGGGTAGCCCACAAAGGGACCAGGGGTGTGGGGGCCAAGAGAAGAGAGGAGACCGGCCTGCCCTGATGCTATACCACTATACCACCACTTCTTCAACGGCTTTAATTGTAAAGTCATCAAATTCCATTTAATTACATTTTCCATACCGCCACTCAATAGGGTAATACAAATATTTAACATGGGAGTAATTTTACATAAGGGGTCTCATTTAGAGTTAGATGCAAGCTGAGGTCTAAGATGAGCATATCTTGAATGTAATGAATGGAAGCATTGCATTAGCTAATGTATATGTTTTATACCAAACAGAAAGCCGGGCAAAGCACGAGTATTATAAAGTATCAGTTACAGTTATTAGTCGAACATATTCTCTAGATCGGTGGTCCTTGAACATTTTTTCATTACCCCCTAAGTCTTATCAAAAGTCTCCGCATTTACGGTTTCCCTATGGCAGCTCTTATAGTCTGCAAATAGTAAACTGATTGTTTAACCTCATATCAAAAAAGTGTATCAAATCATACACTTATTTAAAAATCGGATTTCAGCACTAAAGACTATTCAGTATAGGCATATCGATGGGTAGTAGAAGAGAGGGGACCCGGTGGGATCTCCGTTATCTCTGTAATACTGTTTTTATTATATTCCCACAGACCATTCAAAATTAGTCACCTGACTAATTCCAGATACCATGTGACTGGATGGCCTCACCTAAAGCTCAATACTCCTCATGCCAAAATGGAAAATAGGGACAAATTAGGTTACTCCCCTGATCCACACAAATCATGTCTGTTAAATCCATGGTGGCCGGTTCCAGTAAGGCCCCTTTTCCGTAGACTCCACCACTTTTACCTTCCTCAAACCTATACTGTCCCACGGAAATCAGGACTGTTTGGAGGTATTCCTAATGTAAAGACAAGCCTCAATATAGAGGCCTGATGTAATGATAACAGACTTCACAAAGATAAGATAGATGCATAGTAGCTTATGGGCTCCCAGCAGTCAGCATACAATTAGTGTTAAATGTACGAATATAATATTACAGTAGCTGAGTATAGTTATAACAACATGATATTCTGGACTTAGGGACTGACCCTGTCTAAGGCTGGGTACACACTACCGTGTTTTCAGCTGATTAATGGGCCAATCAGACGATAAATGACCGGTTGGCCCGATAAGACATTAGTGTGTACCCTGCAACAATGAACCATTCTCATTCCAAAGCAGAGATTTTTAAACTCAACTAAAAATGTTGTTTAATAATGTAACAATGTCGTTCCAATCCTGCAGTGTGTATGTACTCACCACCGGCAGTGCCCATAGCTCTCTATGGAGTGTGTAGAATCAGGATCTTTTCAGCCGATGGTTATGACAGATGAAGAGCACAGATCTGATGGTAAATCGTGTACAACGTATATACTGTGTACACAGGAATCAGCATGGTGATCGGGACTGGTAAAATTGCTACAAATATCACATTGTTAGTATTTTCCGGTAGTGTGTACCCAGCCTAAGAAGGTAAACTGGGCCAGAGCAAGTTCTCTATTTTCCCAGTCCTACATGTTTTACAGCAAATGATAAGTCCGTATTTAAGGTAATGCTTATTCTCCAAGATATGGCATTTCCCCCCCAAATGAAAACCAAATGGCTGTTCTACAAACCTTCAGCAACTTATTCCAAACACTCTCTCTAAAACAACATATGCTGGCAAGGAGAAGGGGGTGAGACATTTTTATCTGAGTTTGCACTAACCTGTAACCCTTTCACACTCTTTTCCCGCCCTCTAATCACTCATTATCTCTGTGTGATGATTACCTGCCAATCTGTTGCACAGTTTTAGTTCCTGGAACTGTCACCTTTAACCAGAGTAAAACCTCAGTTTGCTCCCTGCTAATGAGGCTGATATCTTATCACTAAAAGTCAGGGAGAGTTTCAAATCTCTTGTTTACCTTGAAAGGTGAAAGAGTGAAAAAGACAAACAAACTTTGCCATAGTTTGTAACCACACTATATATTTGTATATCTACCTATACTGCACACAATCATATTATATATATATATATATATATATATATATATATATATATATATATATATATAAAATATATATATACATACACACACCAACACACAGCTCAGCTTTCGGCTAAAACCGTGTCACTTAGCCGACAAAGTTTCTCACATTAATACAAATTGTTCCCAGTTTGTATAGTGTAGCCAGAAAATAGTGTCCTGTTTTGTGGGTGACCACATCTCAGCCATCACTTATTTTGACTTTCTTACTGATGTAGATTTTTCGGCAGCGCTGTTCAGTGTTATATTCTTTTTTATTTACTTAATCAATGCCCTACACATGGCGTGCCTCATTTAATTTTTCTCCAACACCTGTACATATATCCTACAGAGCATGCGCTGTTCAGAATATAATCAGGTATGAACCAAATATTAAACATATGCCTTTGCAATAAAACCAAGGTCACAATTGAGCTAAGGTGGTATGGAACGAGTTGTTAAGGTGGTTTATGGCACCCACACTTTACCTACCCCGACTGCCGCTAGTGTGTGCCCTTGTTTTTTTATTGCGTTGTAGCCAGGGGAGGGCTGGCAAAATTTAGCCCCCCCAGCCCAACCTGCCCTGGCTGTAGCCCATAAAACGCATACATATTACTTATTGTGAGCCTTCTCTTTTCAGCTGTTGGGCTGGTATAAAGCTTTCTTCATGCTGCGTCCACCCAGACTGTAAGCCAAGCCTGTCCAACCTGCGGCCCTCCAGGTGTTGTGAAACTATAAGCCCCAGCATGCTTTGCTGGTAGACAACCAGTTGATAGCTGGAAGGGCATGCTGGGACTTGTAGTTTCACAACATCTGGAGGGCCGCAGGTTGGACAGGCCTGCTGTAAGCTATGCTGACCATTGCTCATACAAAGCCCAGTTACTTGAGGAGTGCCAAAATACAGGATCTTTGTCCTATTTGGCCACACATGGAGTGCACAGATTGGATAGAGATCACATGACTTGGAGTTCTGAGAGATTTTGGGCCATTTGTGCCTAAGTTGGACCCCAAAATCACTCATATGTAGCCAGCTTAAGGCAGTTTATTTTACGCTAAATGGTATGTATTTGTATTTTAATATCTCTACACTGCATTTACGCTGTACTGAGATTTTACTATTACAGCTACAACTTACATATGAGAATCCTGTGTAATATGTGAGGAGCTTGTGCTAGATTCCAAAATGATGCAAAAATACATATCCCAGTCACATAATGTTGCTCTTGTCATCTAGCTATATTGGAAATTAGATTTCTGGATCCTTACATTTTCAAAAGAAAAAAAAAATTACAATAACCCCCCCTCCCAATATAACATATCCAAGTCCCAAAAACAGATGGATCTCTTGTCTGAAAAGCTTGGCTTGGCTTTGTACTATGTATTACTGTGTGTATCAGTCTCTTCTCTAGGTTAGCAGTTTATTTCTACATTAATCACGTTGACAGAAGCAAGGCAACTCAATTTTCTGCCTCTCTAGCTAGGCGCATCACTCTCTGTACTGCACTCAGCATGGAAACGGCAGCATCTAAGCTGTGGTTACTGGTTTAATTGAAATGCTATCCACACTATAGGGTGCATTAAACTCTGATAACAGCAGTTCCTGTGGCCAACTTAAGTAGCTTTGAAAAAAAAAAAAAGAGCAGAGGAAAAAAAAAAAAATTCGCCCAACTGATAAGTCAGACAAACCAGCTAATTCTCTGAGCGTGTCTCTCATTGTGATCCGTAAAAAATGGGGGGGAAAAATGAATCAGAGAACCACGAAAATCAATTGACCCGCGGGTGGCTCATCAGGAGCTCAGGCTGATAAAGCTAACGGCTTTGTTGGTGTCTGCCTGCCTGCACAGCACAGATAGAGCACTTTGTAAATGAACCTGCTTTGATAAATATATTAAGGGAAGCTGTGAATAAAAGGCGAAGGCTTCTCATTTGTAAATAGAGCCGGCTACATGGAATTAGAATGATAAAATAGAGTCCCATGTAATTAAGTTTGTATTAGTACTGAAATCCGTGCAAATACTATCCCCGAATTCTGAAAGGGAACTGTCGTTTCAATTAATCTGAACATCACCCCGGAATGTCGGGAACAAAATTAAGCCTGTGATAAAAACCGGGGCCTGTATTTTGATAAGTAAATCCAATATCATTTCTTTGCGGCTCTGATCGTTGTCTGAAAATCCTGCAGCTTCTCTGCTCCCCCCCCCCCCCCCCCCTCCCCACCTTCCTGTCTCTCTCATCCAGCCCTACAGTCAGGGCTAATCCACACAGAAAGGTATCGTTCTAAGGCTGGCTGTGAAATATCAAAGCGGGTCGTGTGTTGTCAAGATGGAACAAGAAACCACAAAACACAAATCACAGCGACCTGTTCAGAATCTTCAGAGCCTGTGTGCGCCTGTGAAGACCTCTAAGAGCAATCCTGTAACATATATCTAAAGGAGGCCGACTAGAGAGGCTCGGAACTCGGTCACATGGACTATAGACAAAAACCAGAATGAAACGGATTTGCACTAGATGTTCTGCTAATTGACTGGTTCCCGGTTACAATAAACACACGTGACTTTCTGTACCACTGCAAAAATTTAGAACACTTGGAGAAGGTCTAGGCTCAGAAGAAGGCAATTAGACCAAAAACACCACATTAATATAATCTAATACAGAACCTATACCGTGTGTTTAATTGGTTGGGAGATTCCAGTGCCTAAGTGCATGCTTGATTATTCCTATTTATTATCGGCAAATAATAAATGTCTTATTTGACAATACTCTAACAGGGCCGACAGAAAGGGTATTTTACATACACCCATTAAATAACAGTATATGATTTGGGAGGCTAAGACAAGAGAAGGATTAAACTATGATAAATTCTATCAGCGCTCACACTAATATCCTGCCCTTTGCAGCTACCAAATCCATTTCTATTGCAGTAGTATATTTGTAGCATGTTTTCTAATACATAAATTGCTGGTCAAGGCTAAGTGGGAGTATGAAGCGCTTCCAGATGATTATGAACACAGAGGTTCACTGAAATATGGAAGCTGAGAGCCCCTGCTGTAGACAGCATAAATCAGCTTGTTAAAAGGCAACACCAAGTAGCTTTTAATCAAATGTCACAGACTGCAGCATTATGCTTTCCCTCCCTCATTAAAAACAGAACCTCTGAACGCATTATTGGAGCACTGGAAGAATTGCATCTGTTGTCCACCACAGTACACCTCACCAGCGGTGGATCCAGAGGGCAGGGGGGAGAGTTTAGGGCAAATGCAACCCCCTAGCGCTTATGCACCACCTTACTGTCAAATATTTATATCCAAAATGTTTTACGAGGGTAAAATAATTGGTAACACCCTTTGTCCTCGACCAGTCAACCAAAAGTCTAGATTTGCCTCTCTGCACAACGTATGGTTGATATGGGTTTTCATAGGGTTTACAATAAACTGAAGAATCTGTATAGAAAATATAATTATACAACTAATTACCACAAAAATATTAAAAACAGTATTATTGTTATGGATTCCCAACTATACTTTCAAAGTGAATGTTCCAATATGGTATTTCCTCCTAGTGACATGGGCAAACTGCTAAATAATTGAGACCTCTACCCTGCTAAAGCCCCTAGCCTAGCCCCATACACGTATGTACCACTTCTAAATTATCTTGGCAGGGAGATGACCTGCACTAATTACAGGTGTATGCGGAGAATTAAAAAGTGATTGTATAGGACAAAATATATAGTTTCCAGCTTAAAAATAATACAAATCCACTGGTTTTTGTTAATGCTTTGAACATTTGCTTTTCAAACTTGAAATCCCTCACTTAGGAATTTTCCATTGTTAAAACCAGACAGGATTATGGGTAATGAGGCATTTACTGTAAGTAAAAAAAAAGACCCCGAGAACTGTTAATGGATATTCTATCGAGAGAGTTTTTAAGAAGGTTAAGGGATAATAACAAGGGTGTTTTGTTGGAAAATTGAGATGATTGGAAATATGATAATCAGAGTTATACATAAGGTATAGCTTTTGCCACTTAAAACTAATACAAATGACCTATCAGCTAAAGAATAGCAGGGATCAGCTCAGGGAATGCTAATATGTACTATATACAGACAGCAGAATGAGATGTTTTAAGCTGCTCCATTTCAATATTGGGTAGGGGCTTATTTGAACTTACTTGACAAGGGCAGGATTTAGTGTTTACACATTGGCTTCTATTGCATGGTTTTCTTATAACACAAGTATTTGAATCTATGGACTGTGAACGAGAGACAGAATATGTTTACTCATAAAGCTTGATCCCCTATGAGGCACATTATTTATAACCCACAAGTGCAGCATATGTAGACGGTCAAACTCACCAGTTATTTACTTGCAATATAGTCAGTCCTGTATCTTGTGCTAACTGTTTCTTCTGTTCTTCTGATGGGTATGGATGCTGGAACACAAAATCAGAAAACATTATAAATGTATTGGAATAAAACCACATTTCTTTTTTATGTCTATCAAATAATCTTTTTTTTTTTCCAGCAAATGATAACCAAATACTCAAAAATGACCTGTGCGAAGAAAGAGTCAATGTTAGCTGAAGAGCAAAATTATATATAATATTAATAATAATGTAACCTTTGTTTCATTTTTCAGTTTCCTTATTTCCTGGCCCTGGTGACAAAGAACAGTAAAAGTTCCTATTCTCAGCTGATTGGAGGACTGTTTAGTTGTATGAAAAATGATTGTACTTTTGCTTGTTCTGCACAATTCTGCTCGCTCATTGCCCTACGTGGAAAGAAACACAGGCAGTACAAAGACAAGCAATAAATCAGAGTTCAGAAAGTGGGGCAGCCAGTCTCCTTACTGCGGCTATGACATGGTTCTGTGAAAGGGCACTGGAGTCCCATCCCTCCTGTTTGCACTGCACTGTTTACACAGCCTGGAATGCTCCATTGCCAATACATTAGCCCAAGTCGAACAATAAATATCATCCATTCAGCACCAAGCAAACTTTTTCCGCTTCTATGAAGGAATTAGCAAAGATGGGCTCGGAGAGCAGCGATGCAATGGGTTACACGAGTCCCCCCCTCCCCAGCCCTCCTCTCCAAGCATAGCCGGATAGAAACTAAACCAACAGCTTATTGTTTGTGTGCCAAATGCATAGATATTGGGGCTTGGAGAAAGGAAAGAGACACTAGGATGCAATTTGTGATGCAGAGCTGAGCGTAATAGTATGTAATTGTGATTAATGATATAGGAGGGCCCTTGCCTACAAGAACTGGCAGTCGTCGCTCTCCGTCAGGTTCTGCAGGTAGTGGCGCACAGTCATATGACAGGGTTAATTCTGTTTGTATGTACACCACAGGCTTTTAATATTGTGCAAATGTTAAAACGGAAAGATGATAATGCCGAGTTAATATGGGTTAAGGATAAAATTATATAAAAAAAAACAAAACGACATTTTTCTGATTGCTGGGTGCTGACAAATTTTTGGCTTCCTCAGCAGCCTCTCTATTGAATCCATGTAATTACACCCAGGCTTGTTCCCTTGTCTGCCCCCCTCTCTGCTCCTCCTCTCCGCCTGCCCATGTTGCTAATGACCTCCTCACTGTTATCAAAACCACTAATAGTTCTCCACCCAGGGAAAAGGACTGAGCGCGGTATATTGGGAATCAGTGGGTAATTTGCCTGGGGTATGCAGAGTACACTCACACTCGCCTTATCCCATCAGTGCTGGACTGTCAAAGGCTGTGAACAGCCTGTGTGATAAATGCTACCTCTAACCCACAGGCTGCTCCCAACAATGGCACTGCCACCTATTCTCCTGGCGGTAATGGAGATAATGAATGAGGTCTGACGAGAAAACCAGCTCATCACCGTCCCAGGGTGGCTGGGAACAGAGTGCCTCCAACTGCATGGAGAAAAAGGAACTTAATTGGCTGAAAACATCATTTAAGAAAAAAAAGAGGGGGGGCAGTATGTTAATTTCACTCGACACTGTGCAAAGCTGTTAACTAGTTCTATGCTCTATAATGTGGCCCTCTGGTTTATTCTCTGTTAAATCCCTTTGAAGCAATGGCACTCCTTGCTAGCAGCTTTGGCCTGCACTTTGCTGCTTATACAAAAATGAACATTGACACTGAAAAGGAATTGATGGCAAATTGATTACAGGTACAGCCTTCACTTGTGCTCTGTGGCATCCTGATTATCGAGAGCACCATCGTTCACCCCGCAATGCACACAAATAAAAAAGTGCTTTGCAGTTTAGTAAACAGAATGTTGTCCTTGCTGCGGAGATATGACTCACTCTAATTATTTCTATTGACGCGACTTCGGTTATTGAACCAGAGTCATTTTATGGTGTAATGAGGTGTTTTTGGAACAAAGAACACGCAAAGCGTATACATATAGGTTGGTCATTTAGATACACAACCCATATTATCAAACACTTTTATATGATGCCTGTTGTGAACATATTACGCTAATTCTATTATTTTGCACTTTTCAAAAATGAAGGAAAAGAAGTTGATAAAATGATTGGAATATTGAAGGAAGATTTCCTTAATCAGTTCTTGTCACTTTACATCTGGCGTCTCCAATGCCTTTAGATTGTAAATTCATATATTCAGGGATCGCTATATGTTTTATTTCAGTGAATGTTGTTTAAAAATTGTTTAATGTTTAATGTTTTAAAATTCTTATTATTGCATGGTACAGTGGAATACGCTGCAGTTATTGGGTAATAACATTGTTGTCTTTACCAAAATACTCACAGGACTTTGTACGATCCCTTATATTATTATTATTACCATTTATTTACATAGCGCCACTAATTCCACAGCGCTGTACCAGAGTCATTTTATGAGAACTCACATCAGTCCCTGCCCCATTGGAGCTTACAGTCTAAATTCCCTAACATACACACATACAGACAGACAGACTAGGGTCAATTTTGATAGCAGTCAATTAACCTACTAGTATGTTTTAGGAGTGTGGGAGGAAACCCACGCAAACACGGGGAGAACATACAAACTCCTCACAGATAAGGCCATGGTCGGGAATTGAACTCATGACCCCAGTGCTTTAAAGCAGAAGTGATAACCACTAAGCCACTGTGCTGCCCTTATACGTTTCAATTAATGTTTAGAATGCCTCATATATCGGATATTGAGGGCTCGTCAAGAATTTTGGGATACAGGGTCTTCATCGTAGGACACAAGAGCTCAAGCCTACAGTTGGCCATGAATGGAGCAATACGCTTGGGAAATTTAGTCATTCTTAACCACACTGACAAGAACTATGGTAGCTTACTGCTTAGCACTGGGGACATGAATTTCATTACGTCCAGGGCACTATCTGTGTATTGTGGGTTCCCCTTGTGTCCACGTGGGCTTCCTCCGAGTGTTCTGGTTTCTTCCCACACTCAGAAAACACACTGGTAGGTCAATTGGGCTTCTGATAAAAAATGAACCCCAGTGTGTGTTTGTGAGGTAAAGAATTTAGATTGTAAATTCCAATAGGTCAAGAACTGATATGAATGGTTAAATATTCTCTGTACAGCATAATTTGGTGGTGCTATAAACATCAATAATAAAAGACATCCCACCATGTGTTGGATTAAAATTATTATTTTTCTCACGCAAAACCCAGTCATGATCTAATTGACTTTTATTTAACTTGTTGGTAAATACAATCAGCCAGTTAACCTATGGGCATTTGTGTGTAGTTAAAGCCTACTACACTGCATAGGGCCCTTGTTACCGTCCTTTGGTCAGTCCCAAAATGTTATATATAGGTACAGTTTGTCCCTCCACAGATCAGACAGTTATCTTAGAGTAAGAGTGTATAGGATTACTTGTGTATTGTGTCATAGTGTAGGCAGCAAGTCTCAGGATTGTATCATCACATGCCGAAAACCAGATTAACCCTTTAGCAATCAAGCAGCCAATCAGAGTTACCATATGTCTGTGAGGAGTGTAAAGGACAACAAAACTATAATAGACTGCACAGCATTATAGAACCTTCCCAACTAAATGGTATGAATAATTACTGACAAAAGGTTGCAAAAGAATCTTAGCCACTGAATGAACATCATGTTCTTCAGGGCAGAACAACAACTAATTGAGCATATTAAACAAAACACACAGCCTAAGCGATTACTGAATGACATCACTAGCTCAGGGGTGTTATTCCTTGGACTGAGATCCAAAACAAAGGTCCAAAAACGTGGGCCCCCATAATCCTCTTCGTACTACCAACTAATATACGACTTGTGCTTTTTAATAAGCCCCAATATCCTCTTCCTAACAATCATTTTCTTCATTTATAGGAAACAGTAAATTAATTACAAGGGCGTGCCTTAGTGTTCAAGATTGAGAAACAGGTCATAAAGCTAATTCACAGGCCTAATTATGTGCCCCAGCCTGAAAGCAATTAATATTCTTGTAAATATTGACTAGAACCGTGGTAGTTTTGTGTCATAAGAATTTATGTGAAGTGTGGCAACAAATGCCACAATCTTGTACATGATGTGAAAAACTTATGACAAGCAAAGAATAAACATCCTGAAACAGAAAGTTACTGATGGAGTTAATGTTACATGCGCATGTGTGAACCAACCTCAGGAAGAGAGCAGAACGAAGGGGGTTGGTGTGGGAGGTCACATCTCATATTAGAGATTATAATGCAAAATATGGGAACACACCATCGGCGTGGGCGTAATTAAATTAATTAGCGATATAAAGCTCTCTGAGTGAAGTGTCTCAACACACAGAGGTATATGGATAAAACAGGTTTTAAATATTTAGTAGGAAGCCATCTGCTGCACGCTGGTTTGTTCTTCAGAAATATAAATAGACTTGTGTATATAAACCCTTGTGCATGTCCTCAGCCTCTGAAGTGGTTATACTACCTCTCTATAAAGACAGTTTACAGAGGTGTATAGTTTCATCTCTGTCTGACTGTCAGCCTATCATCAACACTCAGACACATATGTATCAGGTTCTATAGGGGACTTTTGGCCACAGATCTTTCAACTGAACCGACATCTAATATGATCACATGACCTATTGGTCATGTGACCCTCCTGAACATTTCCCCAACTCTTTTGAATGTATAATGGGGGTCATTTATAAAAAAAAAATGGCAAAAATGTACTTCTGCCCACAGCAACCAATCAGATGATTGCTTTCATTTTAAAATGCGCTAGACAATTTACAGTTAATATCCAACCGGTTTCAGTGAGCAATTATGACTTTTTTCCTTTGCACTAGTATTCTAGTCGCCTATGAAGGTCCTCTAGCTGCCATTTATGACACTCTACTGTATATACTGGGATATGAATAAAGTATCCCGGGAAACCTGCTGTAAATGCTTTACAATAGATTACATTATAATAAACGTTTGTCATTATGTACTTGAGACAAAATCAAAACAATCCAGTGATACTTATATTTGAACGATACTGTTCTAAGTCGCATTATGACGATATAAATATGACTGTATTTTTGTTAATATTTTGTATTTAATTTGCATAAATGCACTTTTTTAATCTCAGTGCTTGCATTTTTGGTATACTTTTCTGTTAATACCAGTGTCATTTTTATTTTATCTTTTATCTTTTAATGTTTTTTTAATTCTTTACTAGCCCGGAAATGGTAACCACCATGCTTGAAAAATGCAACAAGAGCATGGAGGTTAAGCCATTATCCAATCCCAGGAGTTACCTCCTCACAAAGCAGTGCTGTAATGTACTTTTGCGGGAACGTGCTCTTTTAGAAACTCATTACTAGAAACCCGCTTTCTCTCCAGGGCATTATGTGTCCAGTAGGCCTCAGTTTAAGCATTTCAAACCTTCACTGTCAGACTATTGGAGCGATTGTATTCGTTTTTACCTAGACCTGCTCAAACGCAACAACCCACGTGCACCAACAAATATCCCCTTTGAAGCATATCTCCATTGAGTACCACAGCTCTCCAAGAAAGTAGCAATCAACAGAGTAGAGGAAATTCATAGTGATTCACTTATATATGCTATGATGATGATGGACAAATATGTGCATGTTTGAATTATTAAGCTGGATACATAGTATCACTTATATACGCAGTTACCATTGCTACATCATAGTGCTGGGGTCATAAGTTTGATTCCGACCAGGGCCCTATCTTTGTGGAGTTTTTATGTTCTCACTGTGTGTAGATGGGTCTCCTCTGGATGCTCCCAGGGCCATCTTTCCAATTGGGCACGCTGGGCAACTGCCCAGGGGCCCCACAGGCATAGGGGCCCCATAGGCAGAGCCCGGAAGTAATTAAGAAAAACAAAAAACTTATTAGTTTGCTGTGGCAATCCGGCTCCATCCCACTTACCCTACTCGCACTAAATGTCGGGCAGGAGGTCATCACGCTCGACATTTTCAGTGAGAAGGGCACCAAGAGGAGCCGCGCCGGACAAGCAAGGAATAAAAAAGACAGAAGAGAGGGAAAATAAGAGAAGAAGGCAATAGAAAGGTAAGTGAAGGGGGCAAATAGCAGCATAATGGAGGGCACAGTGTGAGATACAGGGGATAAAAGAAGGGGGACAGATGCAGCTGATGTGGATGTAAAGGAGACATGCAGAGATCTGATGGGCATGCAAGGGGCATTTAGTTAGGTTTGATGGCATGTGGAATGGTGTTATGGGTATGTTGGCCATTTACGACTTTTTTTATCCCGACTTTAATAGTTCCCTCCGCAGCAATTGTGAAGTACTGTGAAGAGACTATATGTAGCCCTTTGATCCCTCCTCCACTGGAGACAGCAGTGAGGTAAGAGTTGTACAGCATGTTTTTTAATGTTTAAACACTGATTTTGGTTGTGTAGGTAGGGGCCCCAGTGCACTGCTCTGCCCGGGGGCCCATAATGCTGTTAAGATGGCCCTGAGTGCTCCAGTCTCCACCCAACGGCCCTAAAACATGCTGGTAGGTTAACGTGGTAGGGAATTTAGGCTGTAAGCTGCAATGGAGCAGGGACTGATGGGAGTGACAAATATTCTCTGTACAGAGCTGCGGAATTGTCACTATATTTTATCCTATGATTTGTAAGGTAGAAGTGCATTAAGTGGACGATCATGTTCTGTGAGTAGGGGGAATGTCCCTCTGCTGCAGGACGAAGGTTTACAATGTCTGACTGGATCACAGACATTATGCTTGTTTATATTTGTGAATTAAGAGCGACTAGGATGCATTAAATGTCACTTGATCTTTGAACTGGTATCTGCTTGTAACCAGGTTTGGGAGTTCATTAGACTGAGAGACATAGATGAAGGAAGTGCGATCAGGAAGCCGGATAGTCCCAAAGGAGGATTCACTTCAAAAAGCAGGAACGGAGACCAGTGGATTGCAAGACACAAGCGTGCACACCACAAGCTATCCTGCACAACATAACATCCCGCTCACTGATCAGCACGTGCTGTTCTGTGAACTGCTCACTGCTGGGTAAAAAGCCTGCAACTTAATGCACACCAAGCTGTCCATCACACATCCACACTGCAGAGCCTCTTGACTAGCAGCACCTTGAGTCAGCGAAATCTCTGCAGCACTCAGTCACCTCTTGGTGCAGGGCAGGACAAGCAATCTAAGGGTCCTGCAAAGGATCAACAATAATCTGAGCCTCAGGGCTCTGCCATCCTCCAGATAAGCTGCAGCTTCCCTTTAACTGATGAATGCTAAAAGAATCCAGCACCCAGAGGTGCTGAAAGGAGCTGGGATGTCTGTCAGCGGTGCAAACCCTGGCAACTCTCAGACTACCTTGACATCTCAAACTAAGCAGTTCCAGCATGCTCATACTATCACACTCTTTGTTCTATGCCAAAGCTTTATTCTACAACAGGATTCTTAGAACACTGAGAAGTTTCATTTGGTCAACTTCAGCTCCCAGTTCACTCCTTACCGATCTTTTTATTTGTGTATGATCCAGCTTTAGGTAGGGAAAAGCTTACGATGCAGACGTGTGTGGGTGTAGCTCCCTCCTGCTAAATGGGTTAATATTCTGCCTGAGCAGGGAGGCAGCAGTGTGAAAAGTGCTGAGACTGTGCAATGCACAGTCTCCAGGTGTCCCCAGGCTGCTGCTCATTTGAATTCTCTCCTTTTGTTGATAAACCTATTCTGCCCTCTGCTTCCTGACATCCAGCGCTGCCTCCCAACGCAAATCTCATTTTGCACAAGACCAGTGTTATATTTACCAGGATCTCCCCTGGATGTAACCCTCTATTAACCCTCCAAGGGTCAAACTACACACTGCGCTAATTACAAGAAAATAAAAATAAGCCGATGGTGAATAATTAAAAAAAAAAAAAAAAAAAAAGACATTTAAGCACTGGCGACAGGATGGCAGGGATATTATGTTGTAATGGAGAATAGCTAGTTTTGTTGTGTAATCTAAACAAAAAGGTGTCCATTATAATATATTACAAGGGATAGTTAACATTTTATAGCAATATGTGGAAGCAACATTCCCTGTGTGTATTACAGAGTACAGCTTGAAGGGGCCCAAATCATTTTGTTTATACAATGTGGTCACATCCCTCTTGCACCCCAGTTTTCATATTATTTCTTTACATTCGCTAAATACTTGTGGTAGAGCACAGTCATTTCTAGTCCTTTTTCCCCATTTTTCTGTTAATGAGTTTCATGTTAAAATTCAGATTAAATTCATGTTTATAATTAGCAAAGGACTGGCCAGAAGGGGAAGACTTTGGCGTGAGTAGTTCATGTTATAGCCATATGTGGAACTAACGTTCACTGTTTTTAATACAGTCTACAGCTTGAAGTAGAAGGACTAGTAATGTCTTTGCTGAGCACAGAGGATCAATGTTGTTTTATCCCTTGTAACATCTTAATGCAAACAAGCCTAAAAATATATGTATGCATCCAATCTAGTACAATCAGCAATGAGACTATTGTAATTCAATTTGTAGTGACTAATATTTGTAACTTCCCTCAGTACTTTGTCACTTATGCTTCTAATCCAAAGAAAGGCTAACATATATGTACCTTACAGTGAAGTACCTGCCCTACCTTTTGTACAGGTACTCCTCACTTAACAACCTACCCATTTAATGACCACTCGGAGGTACGACCAGGTTCTCCCTGGGCACTCATTGTTATAATTGCTGCTGTTTGTAGAGCTTTACTATACACATGTTTATTTTCTGTTATGTAGTGTTATGCAATGTAAAGCAAACTTATCAAAATACAGTTTTCTTTAGTCTATTTCTTTATTCAGAATCAGTAAAAATGATTACAATACATGTAGGTGCATATTACAGTACTGTACTCACTTAGCGAGCGATTCGCTTAACGACCTAGTCGTAGGAACGGAACTAGATCATTAAGTGAGGAGTACCTGTACTAATAAATTATAAATGAATAATAACTAAAGGTTGCCCCATTTCAGCTCTCCATGTCAGATACACTGTGATCCTTTAGCAGATACGATCATAATTATAAACCAAAAATAGCATTAAATTGATTCGTTTCTGGTCATCTGCAGTTCTGAAATTAACTCCATTCCTACAATTCGTTTAACACAGATGCAAAATCCCTACCAGACTACCAAACTCAGTGCTCAAGAGCTACCAACCACTCATGTATTCAGGATTTCTTTAAATCATGCACAGGTGAGTAAATCCTGAAACCTGACCTGTTGGTAGTTCTTGAGGACTGGGTTTGAGCACCTCTGTCCTACATCATCCATATCATATTCTATAGTACTAAAGTACATAATTATTTATATCCTTAAATAGATAATCTATTTACTATACATTGATTAATCCATGCTTTGCAGTACAGCACATTTAAAAAAAAATGTAATTTTCTTGTCCCAACGTGCACTGGGTCTAAAGCTTACACATATAACCAATGCTTGGGGTGTTATTAGTAGAGAAAACATACATTTTGTATCTTATAATTACCGCAAGGGGGTGACTAGGAGCCAACATTAGTCTGCACAATTCTAGGTGAAGCCTAAGCATGGAGAGATCTCAATGGCCTCTGACCTCTTTGGGGCATACTTTCCTATTGAACACTTGATAAAAGTCAGCTGGAGGTCACATGTCAGCCTGGAGGAACATGACTGATCCAAGTAACTAGTCATTTTCACGCCAACACAAAATAAATTAACACCATTGGTCGGTACAGAGCTATATTTCATACACACTAGCTAAATTCCCAGTCTATGCTGTAAAGACATATTTGGTCCAATTCAATGGCCATAAAATAATCTACAACCCAATATTTCATTATTCAGGGTTCAAGAGACAAAACGATATGCTCAGGATGGTGGATCAAAGCAGAATATAGAAGTTCATTTGTATCTCCATTTAGCCTTGTGGCAGATTAAGTAATCATTTGATTAGTAAGGACCTGAAGTCTGATAAAGATGCAGCACTGTGTGTATAAGTAGACAAATAAAACTATTATTAATGTACGAACACCTGATCGTTTCAATGTGTGAAGACAAATCTAAAAATAATGGTATTTTAGTAAATGTACTTACTAAACGGAGCTCAAAGAAAGTCATACGCACTTTGTACCAGGAAGAGTGCGGCACTTGTTTAAACTGAAGATTTTTTTGTTGAAGACATAAAAGGTTAATCTGCTTATGGTGAGAGGCTAAGCCTACTAAGCAGAATGAGTATTGCAACATATGTTCCAGAAGACCAGTGGAGGAATGAGAAAAAGGATCTTCTCAGGGCCTAATGGCTGTAAGGACCCTGACAATCCAAAACAATGACCAGTTGCCAGATAGCTGTGGTTTTATTATGAATATTGCATCCGTCTTGCACAACCTGTATTAGGCTGTGTACACACTACAGTGTTTTTAGGAGAGTATTGGGTCAGTCAAACGATAAACGACCGCACGGCCCGATACTGCATTAGTGTGTACGCTCCATCGATGAATGATAGTCGTTCCAAATCACAGATCATCGTTTGATTTGATTGATCAGCAGAACTATAAATCTCATTCAGCTATGGAACGATGTTGCTCCAATCCTGCAATGTGTATGCACTCACAATCAGGATCTCCATAGAGCTTACAGAGTCAGAATCTTTTCAGTCGATGGTTATGACAGCTGAAGAGCAAAGATCTGAGGGTAAATCTTTTAAAAACATGTATAATGTGTACGCATGAATTCCCATGCTGATCAGGACTTTTTTTTGTTTTCAGTCGTTGGTACAATCGTTGTAACACATTGGTTGGAAAATTCTGTAGTGTGCACTCAGCCTTAGTAGTGTGTGTCTGAGAATGCTTTATCTCTGGTTGCATAATCAGAGAGGCTTTCCGGTATGGTAGTGGATTGTTTATGTGACTGGTAAACCATCACTGGGGCCAACAATCTGTATTTCTAACATATGACATGGGCATGCAAATTGCATGAGGAGCTCCTCAGTCTACACGTGCCTTGTTGTCCATGTTCTACACCAATGTTAAGCACATGGGTGGCCAGCTTACCCGGTACTCATGTACAGACAAACTGCCCAGGTGAACACAATAGGTACATTTTCAAAGGGAATCAATTCACAGGTTATAGAAAATTTATCAGAAATATATGCGATATAGCAAGGGACTGTATCCTAAGCTCAAACTATATGCGCCAGTTATTTTCTTGTCATATTTAGCCAGCAAACATGGCCAAATTTGATGCCCGTTTTATTACATTACGTCAATAGGCTTTAATCCAACGTTTCCATTCACTGTGCCCATTTTTGTATGTATAAGTATGACAATTTGAGCTTGAGCAAACAAGGTCTTTGAGGTTCACTTAGTAATGCGAGGTGAGCTGCAGGACCACAACAGTAGGATAAGGGGACCTTTTTTCTTAAGCACTGAGCTCTGAATTCCTGCCTATACAATGCAGAGTGACACGCTGGAAGAGATAAACCTGCCTGTTGTCTTTTGTCCCCGTCTGTTGGATTCTTCTGTTGACCCTCTGGCCATTAGCCAAGGTAATATGATATTACAAGGTTCCTTTCATGACCTATCCTGTCACCACCTCAAGCAACCATTAGTCGTCATCTCTGGGCCCATCGCAAAGCCGCAAATACATGAAGAAGAAAAAAAACAAAAAGCAGAGTGTCCTATTTTATCTCTAAATCTAATCCCACCTCATGTTCTACCTAGATCCACCGACACATTCCTTTTGTGCCTCACATAGCTTAGGAGAACCGGAGGATGGAACTGGAATTCATACAAAACCTTCCCACTTCATATAAAATACTGCAAAAACACATTTCAACTATCAGTCCTTTTTGACTTCAGGTAGAAAAGATATGTAGAAAATAATTTCAAATGCTGTTACTTAGATACTAAAGCAGATCATGTTGTGATCGCCATTACCAGTTTAAGAACAATATTATAATGCATGCATACACATAGAACACACACGGTTGTGATTTAAGAACATTATATGACGTTTCCAGCACTTCTGAAAGCTCAATAGAACAGGTTCGACAATAAGTATTAATGAACATGGGTCTGATTCATTAAGGAAAGGCATTAAGATAGATACTGGCTGTTTTTTCATGTAGCGCACAAATACTTGATAGGTTATCGGTACATTGAAATATAAAATTGATCTAGGACATGACCTATCCAAACTATAAATCTGCAATCACATATTAAATTTACCTCCCCCTACAATTATTATTATTATTATTATTATTATTAATTTTTATTTATAGGGTGCCACTAGGTGTCCGTAGCACCGTACAGGGACAAACGAGATTACAATACGAGGTGAGACAGCACAGTACAGTAAACAATAATCACAGTAACTCAGTGAGCTCAAAGCACCGCTAGAGGGGCGGAGGAGGGGAGAGGGGAAGGTCCGCCAACGACGGAGTCCAAGAGGGAAGGCACGGATGACAGGGAGACCCCTAGAGGGGAGAGAAGGGAGCGAGAGGGGACGCGGGAAAGAGGGTCCTCAAGGAGGAGGGCTAAGTAGCTGGAGAGCAGAGTTAACAGTGGTGAAGACAGGAGGAGAGAATACCCTGCTCAAAGGAGCGTACAATCTAAGGGGTCAATGCAACATGGTTTTGCCAAGGTGCAAAGTTACTAACGGATTTTGCTTTTCTTAATGATTTAGGCCCCATATGTCTAATCACTTGGCTATAGCAGATGCTATGATGTAAAAGGTGTACTGTCTAAATAAATAGGTAATTAATAGGTAAATAAGTGTCAAAAGCCCATTGGAAATCAGTTATCCAGGCATCAATTAAAGAAGACACAATGAGTAAACAAATTTTAATTAGTTTTATGATTGTAAATATAAGATGAAGCTCTGTGATCGGTGTTACTAAAATTTTCTCTCTTTTATTGAACTGGAATACCTATGTGTAGTCTTACGGTGTCTCTACAAAAGCACTGCACAGCGGTTAGTTTCACACAGTGGTATCTCTTGCTATATTTACTCCAGTGCTCTGTCCCAGATATCATGGGTTATAGACAATATTATAAACTAGTAACCTATTGTTTTGCACAGTGAAAGATAATAAGATAGTCGGTTTGATTTAGGAAAGATTCGGGGCAGCACGGTGGCTTAGTGGTTAGAACTTCTGCCTCACAGCGCTGGGGTCATGAGTTCGATTCCCGGTTATCTGTCTGGAGTTTGTATGTTCTCCCCGTGTTCGCGTGGGTTTCCTCCGAGTACTCCAGTTTCCTCCCACTCTCCAAAAACATTCTAGTAGGTTAATTGGCTGCTATCAAAATTGACCTTAGTCTCTCTTTCTTGGTCTGTGTGTGTGTATGTTTAGACTGTAACCTCCAATGGGGCAGGGGCTGATGTGAGTGAGTTCTCTGTACAGCGCAGTGAAATTAGTGGAGCTATATAAATAGCTGATGATGATGATGAAAGCTAGGGGGATAATTACTAGTGATGCTCGAAATTGATTCAAAGTGGTTCTTGTAGGGATCTAAAGTTTGAAAATGTGTAATAATTCTCAAACTTTAGATTAGACTAAAAAATTCCAGCAAGGCGAATAACCCAGCCAGTTCAAACACGCATGAGTGCTCTTGCTACTTTCTATAGTATTTGAATGGTTTTACCATGTGCTCAGTGAAATTCAAACTCACAAACACAGTAATGTTCACTGTTCAAATCTAAAAAGAAAACCTGTTAAATATATTATAATATATGGCTATTTAACCTGGAAGAGGTGACAATTTATAGTTTATTTATATAGTTTCAATGAGAGATTGAAGTTTGACGGCACAGCGGTCACAGCAGGGGCGGATCTAGAGAATTCTTCTACCCGGGGCGATTTAGGGGGGGGGGCGATTTAGGCCCCACCCCCTTTTTTACATCTGAGGCTGCTGGCGGCTGCATACTATGTGCAGGTCCGTTCAGCAGTGACAGGTAGGGACAGTGTGCTGCCCGGATGCTCTGATTGTGTTTAAAACACAATCAGAGCAGCCGGGCAGGACACTGTCCCTGCCTGTCACTGCCGAACGGACCTGCACATAGTGTGCAGCCGCCGGCAGCAAGCCCCTGCTAGGGGGGGCGATCGCCCCGATCACCCCCCCCCCCCCCTGGATCCGCCACTGGGTCACAGCAGTCAAACCGATTGATTGTACCGAAAAGAAGTTTTGAAGCCCTCGAAGAGGCCAAATTCGATCAAATGTGAAACTAGTTTGGATTATTGAAGCTTTTATAATAACTCTTGCTGAACTATGTAGTAACACTTATTCCAACAATAAAACCGAAAGAATGAGTCTTTATTTAAACATTAATCCCTAAAAATAAACATACCCATATAAATTATACCCATAAATGATAAACATCGGGATGGAAAGAACTTGGCTGCTCACTCATCTGAACCCCAGGGTAATGCTAAGTAAAGCCTGATTAATTGGGGCAACATTATTTGTTTAAATCACTCACCCTTTGCCTTCTTAAAAAGTGAACTTTTTGCTCTCAGAAATGAATTGCTCATGAGAAGCGCTATAAATCTGCTACTACTGATTTGATCTGATGTATTCATTTTTAAAAGATCACCTATTCCCTCACGTGAATAATGTTTCACACATATATCTACCCAGGGCTGACTGCAGAATATAGCTCAACTGAATGATCTCTTCTTTTGGCATCTACACAATTAACATTCCTTCATTGCACATCAGCAGCATGTTAAATTTTTCCTAACAACCTCAATGGGTGCCCATAATCTCATCACATTATATGAAGCATGTCCAATAAAAGGAGCATTGATAGTCACTTTAGCGCAATATACACGAGAGGTTTCATCTGCGATGGCCCAGAGAAGAATGGAGCAAAATCATTAAAAAACATCTTGGCCCGGCCTGTGCTTGGCAAACTGATAAATGCCAACATCAAATACTCCACAAAAATGTGTAACTGAGGCCTATGTATAGTTTGGTTTAAATCAGCTGCACCTAGATTCAATAAATACCAGATGATGACTAGTAGGTTAATTGGCTGCTATTAAATTGACCTTCCCCTCTCTCGGTCTGTGTGTGTGTTAGGGAATTAAGACTGTAAGCCCCAATGGGGCGGGGACTGATGTAAGAGAGTTCTCTGTACAGCGCTGCGGAATTAGTGGCGCTATATAAATAAATGGTGATGATGATGGTTATCTTCGTAAACTAAAAGGCGATTTTCTAGTTTGTATATCAGTGTAATTTACGTTTACGTGCCACATTTTTCTTTCTAGATCATTTTGTGAACCAGTGCTTCCCAACTCTAGACTTCAGGCCCCCTGAAGTCCAGGTTTAAGGTTATCCAAGTTTGAGTACATGTGGCTTAATTAGTGCCTCAGATGCCTGTTGATTCAAAACCTGGACTCTTAGGGGGACTTGAGGACTAGAGTTGGGAACCACTGTTATAGTCTAAACTGAAATTTAGGAGAATGTAGCTTAACAGGGATGATTAAATTTGTTGCTTCGATGTCCGGTTTCGCACATTGATGGCCAACACGGTACATAGTCTCTGCTCATTTTCTCCTCACATCTCTATGGGACACGAGGGAAAATAAGTGGAGATTTGAGGAATAAATCTCTGCGTGGCACCTAGCGGCTATTTGAATCCCACCTAAGAACTAGTAACATCACAGAGGAGCTCCGTGTCTCATTGATGTCGCTCGTTTCTAATAAACAGTTAGGCCGCATTCCAAAATGGCTGCCACCATTGTATTAGGCTGCCGGTGCGTTTTTTAACTATTCCAAAAAATGGGTCAATCTTTCTGGTTGTACTGCCCCCATAAATAAAATGGAAGATCGCTTTTGCTTCTGAAATCACCCAGTGAGTGAAGCAAAGACCAGCAATATATGTATACATTAACCCTTAAATGACTAGAAGACTAGTAAACTTTGATGTGGTCTATAACTCACTGCAGTGTCTCTGCCCAGTAATGCTTATTTTTACACACACACAGACACACACACACAGGTGGGTATTACTTTAATAAGCCAAGCAGGACAAAACATAACATGGTCTGACACACAGACATGAATTGTAGCTATAGGGTTTCACATCCATTCTACTTCCCAGCCCCTGATCATTTTTTGACATAAGACATTTTGCTCATGTGACATGTAAACATATGTTAGACAAAGGAAAGCCAGCTTAGCATGTCTGTGCAGAATACTGATCAAACGCAAGCCAGGCCAACCCGTGTTGTACTAATGTATTTGTGTTCCAGTTATCCAATCATCTAGGAGTGTGCCTTACATGAAGATAAAGTGACTTAAAGTCACAGTCTGTGGAGGAAGTATTCTAGTCAAGCACTGCGGTCCATTGTTCATTTACACCAGGAACCACCTGGTTTGTCAAACGGCTAGTCTGTAGTAAGGTCATGTCCATAGACTCTGTATTTCTGCAGAAACTATATAGTTATGTGTCTAAACATGTATATTGTCCTGCGAGTGCACAGTCAGTCTTTACTGTAGAGAGCACAGCGTACAAGACTCTATTCTCGCCACACAAGTAATCTGAGTAACTGCATTTCTGGAATGGTTCTCATATTTTGGGCCTTTTGTAAACATATGATGAATAGATGTTTATGAGGGGTAGTGAGGGTGTCATGGTTCTGCGTCTCCCTCACCTCCTCTTACCTGATTATCTTTAAAACTCAAAATAATCTAGTGGTATATTTCCAATACCTTGACGCAGTAGTTATCAAACTTTCCCCCCCCTCAAGTATCGTTTCTTTACCAGTAAGAACTAAGCGGTTGCCATCTACTATATAAATGCCTAGTGGCGTGTGTGAAAAAAAACAAAAACCAAGCTGCAGCGCCACCTGCTGGGCAGAGTTATACACTGACCTATATATTTCTTGAAGGAGAAGTGACAGTTGGGAGTGGTTGGTGGTTGCCGGGGATGACAGTGGGGAGTTTTTAACACCTTAAGTAGCTTGATGAAGGATGTGGCGATGAAGATGAAGGATGAGGTGATGGAGAAAAATGATGAGGTGGTGACATGTGGACAAAACCACGTTAAAAAAGGGCGCTTGCGTCGGGAAGTACCGCTCTTCCCCTGAGGAGGCATGGGCTAGGCCCAAATGCATGACAAGAACCTTTTTAACACCTTAAGTAGCTTGATTTGACTAGAATGCATGAGTATCATGCACGGGTTAACTTGTGTGTAATATAATTGCATTGACTGAGAGGTATATACTAAAATCATATTGTGTTTTCTATGTCAGAAACACCAGTTTGCAATAGGAAAGTGCAGTACAGCTTACTAAACGAGTGCACTCAAATAGCAATTCATAGTACCATATACATAACTGAATATATCTGAGGTAAGATTTTCATCATTCAGTTTTTCCTATACACACCAGGATTACTGCCATAACACGATTAGAAGGCACTGCAATTAGTCTATCTAAGCTTAAAAGGGTTGAGATGAGAAAAATAGCTCAGTATCAGATAGACAAAAAGATTACATAAAAGGTCAAATAGGCAAACTCTTGGTTACTTGGGAACTATTAAATATATATTTGTAATATTCAGGGACAGGCTGGGCGGGGGAGTGGGGGCTGGTCCCATATAGGGCTATCTTGGGCTAGGTCACTGGGTTAAATGCATTTTTTTTTACCTTTAAAATGTTTCTAATAGGCTGCCGAGCCAAATCCCCCTCCCCCCAGGCTAAACTTTGCCAGCCAACCACTGATAATATTCATTTTTAGATTGAATCAGAATGTATTGTAGTCTTGCTTAAAGTATTGAGTATTTCCAGGAGGAGTTAAAGGGACTTCAACTTCAAACATGTCTTGACTTAGTTGTACTTGTTAAACATAGTTTCATGTTATCATTTGGGTAACCTCAGGAGTTGGGGTCTGCTAATCACTTCCTAACCTGCCCCCCAAAATGTCTCACATACTCAATAAGATTGTCAGGAGAGCTCTAAGACATACTTGCCAACTGTACAAACCTCTCTTCAAGGAGATCCGGAAACAAGGTCACGTGACAGGGGGTAGGAGGGGACATGGTGACCCTATTGTGTTACCGTAGTCACACCCCCTGCTAGAAAATGTCAAAAATCACTGCATTTCATAGCAGGGGGCGGAGGATGCCTGCTCTCCCGCCAGGGTTCCCCAAAAATCGGGAGCCTCCCGGAAATTCCAGGAGAGTAGGCAAGTATGCTCTAAGAGGAGGGAAGGTATCATGGGGATCATAAATAAAACGATGATGACTGTACTGCAGTGGTGGGATCTTATTAAAATACGTACTAAGAGGAAATTAAAATATAGAATTAGCATCTATTTAAATATAGTTATGTTTATTGTAAGTCTGCAGACTAACCTAAAGTGATAATTTATTTACATGTGAGGATGTGCAGAGTATAAGTATGTAGATATAATGTGAACTGCGTTTGCCTCTCCAATTTTAGATACATATGAAGTAATTGGATTGAATGCATTAGATCGGACAGTCTAGATATAAGGGATAGTTTCTATGAAGAAAGCTTGTTGTTCAGCAGTGATCAACACAGTCTTGGGATCCTTCAACACTAACATCAGAAAGACAAAGAATACCAAAGCAAAGCAGCGACACAGCATTCTTCCTTCTGGTGCTCATACCAGCACCTATGAAGCTCTTAAACACACCTTAACATAAGAACAGAGTTACATGGCTGAGTGCTTGCAATAATTTTAGTATTGTATGGAATCTATCAGTCAGTCATTACATTCCAGGAGTTGCTCATCTCCCAATCCTCTCTGTGTGTAATTACTTCTCATTGCTCGCTGCTTAACCCAGCAACCAACCTCTAAACATGTTCTGCCTGTCATTGAATTCAAAGCTGCGTTACCCAAAAAGAAAACTAATCCTTCAGGTGTGGTGGTGAAATGCTTGTTTTATGAGGTGAAGTGCAGCTTATTCTGTCTTTATCTGAATCCACAAGTGTGAACCGACAGCTTCCAAACCACAGTGAACAAACAGTGGCGTTTAAGTGCCGTGAGAGGCGTTTGTTTAAGAAACTGTGGTTTAGCCGTAAAGACTTCCCATCAATATAAACAGCTGTGATTCTGACAGAACTAGCAATGCGGTGTCCGTACACGGCATCCAATACATTGTCAACACACAGCATCAGTATAAACAGCTGTGATATTTTATCTGTCAGAACTATCGAGAACATCTCTCAGGGTCTGATTCCAAGGTTTGCATCTACCAGTCTGTGCCTGTCACTTTCCACTAGGATACAGGGATGAAAATTAATGTATCGCTTATCTAGATTGATTTAGGATACACATAAATCCTGGATTGTAAGTGAGAACCAGTGCATGCATTTACTGGACTTAAGAGATCACTATACTAGCTGTGGCATGTGTCATCATTCTTCTGTAAGGCAAGATCAGAAATTGTCGGATAGAAGCAAGTAATGTAGAAGCTTGGTGAACATTTCAAAGTAAATGCAAAATCTGCAAATCCTGTCAAATATCAATTTAATTGCATAGGCAAACCAAGGGGGAAGGGGAGGGGGTTCCTAGTGCCTGGAAACCCCCATCCAAGCCTGGGGCACTGTATAATTGAGGTGGCTGGACCCTGCCCCCACTTCACATGGCTCTGCTTAAAAAGGGAGAGCTATGTGCACCTAACAGTAGTGCACGCAGCATTGCCCATATACATTATACATACTTGCCAACTCTTCCGGAATGTCCGGGAGACTCCCGCATTTTGCGAGAGTCTCACGGACTCCCGGGAGAGTGTGGCAATCTCCCGGATCTGCCCACTTCACTAGGAAGTTAGGTCCCAAACGCCGCGATTCCCGGTGAATCACAGCGTTTGGCCCTGCCCCCCGCTGTCAAATGACGCGTTCGCGTCATTACATCATGGGGGCGGGTCCAAAATGACATGCTCCCGGAAACCAACTTACTAAAGTTGGTAAGTATGATATTATGGGGACAGGAAGAGTTGGAGAGCAGCCAAGCACTGTCTAAAATTATAACCACGCCCCCATGCATGCTGGTCACGCCCACTGGCGGCACGGTGTGAAAACCCCCCTCTACAAATCCTGCGTTGGGGAAGGGCATATGAGAAGTAATTCCATACCACCCCATTTATAGTTAAAGAGGCAAAAACAAAATGTGCAGTTGGTTAGTTTCTTCTCTAGATTTGCCAGACCAGCCATTTAAAAACAGACGCATTTGAGATATCAGTACTGAATGACTGCATTGGAATTAGTTTAGTGCAAGCATAATGCTAGCACAGAGGCAGCAAAATGAATTCTAAAGGAAAAGTCCACTAAGCTTCAATCAAGAACTTGTCTTTAGTCCAGTCCTGCTTATATTCACAACTCTCCCTGCTGTGCCTGGAAAATACAGCTAGCTGAAGTGCCTTTATAGGTGAGGTTATTCATGAAGGACCTCCATGGATCTACCAGCTTCAGGGAGGAAGCAAATAATTGTGAATTTAGACCCTTCACTCTGATGCAGCCACTCAAGCATTTGTGTTTCAATTTGCTTTTTATGTCATAGTATATACCATATAATAGTAATAATACATGCACCATAAAAGTTATAGAAATGAAAGAGTTTTAAGCGTTTGTTGCCTTTAAGAGAGCCAACATACAATTTAAGCATGAGGCAGGGTACTACTTGTCCTCTGTGTACTATATAACTCATAACTCTCACTGCTCATTCACAACGAGGTCTGTTGCATAGAGGCAATTCAAATTAAACGCTTTTTATTTTAGAACGGACTACAACCGTTGCTTCTGCAATGCTGTCTGTGCTCTATACAATGTTGCCCATTTCATTAGTCGCTTCAAATGCAAACTAAAGATGACCTTTTCTTTACACTATAGGAATCATTAACAGTCACATGGGGCCTGATTCATTAAGGATCTTGACTGAAGAAACTTCTTATTTCAGTCTCCTGGACAAAACCATGTTACAATGCAAGGGGTGCAAATTAGCATTCCGGTTTGCACATAAGTTAAATACTGACTGTTTTTTCATGTAGCACACAAATATCAACTTTAAATTTCAGTGGACAAATAAGCTATCAAGTGTTTGTGTGCTACATGAAAAAAAACAGACAGTATTTAACTTATGTGCAAAACAGAATACTAATTTGCACCCCTTGCATTGTAACATGGTTTTGTCCAGGACACTGAAATAAGAGGTTTCTTCAGTTAAGATCCTTAATGAATCAGGCCCAAGGTGTGAAAAGTTGTGGGAAGGAAATATACCTGGCTCCTCCCTATAGGGTCCTAATGGTAAGTCATTGCGTGTTGCAGAAACCAGCAGTATATGGGAACATCTTCAAGTATATGTTTGTTACCCTTGTAGAAGTTTTAAAAGAATAAAATGTTTGGGAAAATTCCCTGCCTATATTTATTTTTCAAAAATAAGTTTTATACCTAATAAATAGATCTAGTAATCAAACCCCTTTTCCAAGGTTTTGGTGATGGTAGAGTTAATTCAGGACAAATGAACCATTTCTGGCCGGCCTACCTGCCAGTGAGCAGGCCTGGAAGATGTCCTTTGAAGACTGCTGCCTTCCAGACACAGAGAGGAGGAAGGTTCAGGTTACAGAGGAGCTTGGACAGGGATGATTAATTACAGCAGCGTCTGCCACCAGCCAAAACACAAGCAAAGGGCTTCATTTTGTTTTGTGTTTCCCTGCACAATCCTGCGCCCTTGACAAAAAGGTCAGTTGCCAACAGGGGAGTTTTTGGTCCTTTCTTTGGAGGATTCTTAACCTGTCACTTTATTAGGGACAAAGAGTACGAATGTTTGTCGGTACAGTGTAAATGTCTCTGCTTTGGCGATAATATGATCTGGAGAGCAATGCTACACTTTCTGGCTATGACACCAGCAAGAACCATCTAACATGTATGTGCCACCACTTTTACATTTGAAGACATATGTCATCATCATCATTTATTTATATAGCGCCACTAATTCCGGAGAACTCGCATCATCTATAGCAGTCTTGGGCCAAGATAGCGGATTCTGTTTGCGCAACGTGGGGGCTCTGCCCATGCCGAAAACAGGTTGCAGTTAAACCCATGACTGTCGCTTTGTCCTGGTACTACAAATAGATTAAATACGATGAATGAAAACCTGGTTTTCATCCCTCTAAGGCATCTTGAAAAGACAGCGGATCACAGAGACATGATTTCGCACAGCAGATGAAATTTGTGCTGGCAGATTTGGAAGTCTGAGACTAAAAAAAAGCAAAAACATGTAAATAAAATAAAAATATCTAATGGAAAGGAAGAGATCAGGGTATGCCATTATATCTTAAGATGATAATAAACCTTTAAACGTGCCAGTGATTGCTCTGGAGTAACTGAGCAAAGCCTGCCAATCACTGTGCGAATGTGCAGAGTAATTGTAACTGTAAAAGATGCTCAGCGTCTCACTTTTAGCAAATCTGCAAATGTTACCGAGACGTATTATCATAATCCCAGCAGTGATCTAGAGTATAAACTCCTTGGTTTATTCTATTTAAGATGATAGTATACAAGAATTAATGCCGTCTATTAAACGTATGTAGGACCAATTTTTTTTTAAAGATATGTTTGAAGTAAAAACAAAAAGTAGGAATGCGAGGGAGCAGCGTTGCTGTTGTGCCCAAGGAGACATGTTGCAATCAGTCATTAAAACAGAACATAGGAAGTTACATTTTTGGACAGTACCATTATCCCCATCAGTGAGATACTCTAGGGATGCTTTTTAGATAAATTACAATAATGAAGGTGCCTATGATCACAGGGGCCGGGTATATTTTCTGCTGTCCAGCTGGATCTCACTGAGCATATTGTGCTGCAGCCTGCACTGCTAAGTTAAATATATTCACAACTAATTATTGGCTGCTGTTCAGTTAAAGCACCAGACTTGTTTTCTTAGGCCATTAGACTCGCATGTGTTATACGCGTCTATCTGTCTTATCAGAATTGTCCCAGTGAAAGTGAGTGACTGAAATCAGCTCAGCTGTCCTGCTCACCTATGTGGTACGTTCCACACATCCCCCGACATTATGTGAGTTTTCAGAGTTTTACTGTTCAGACAGAATGGAACTAAAAAAAAAAATGTACTAAGACACTGTTGACCCATTTCTGTACTACAGCCTACCAGTCATTACACTGGATTGTATAGTCAGCTCTTTTGGAGTGAAAGGTTAAATCGCACAGCAGCCCTTAGCTTATGAAGTGAAAGAGGTACAGATAGAGCGGCTGGCTCTTTGTAAATAGGAACTGCTCCTTTAAATATAGAATCAGGAAAAACATGACAGATGGCACAGAATGGGGAATGGTGGAATGGTGAGCTTCTCTCCCAGCAGAGGCAAGAGAGAATGATGGAGAGATAGAGAGGGGAGAGTGGAGGGATGGATGCTATAATTAGCTGCAAGTGCCTAAAACATGTCAACAGGGGAAAAGGAGGAGCAGTGTGCTGCATGCTGGTCTTTGAAGTAGGAAGTCCCAGAGATAGCTAGAGGAAACCTGTCAGATCTCACAGGTTTGAGTATCAGAGATTTCTGTTGAGTTTTACACTTCAAACCCACAATGTTCCCATCGCAATGATCCCTTCATTGCTCAATCTCACTCAGTTGGCCTCTCCAATCTCCACACAGACATATTAGCACTCCTCTTGTACTGAACATTAGAGTGTGAGCTCTCAGGGGAAAAGATCGTTTGTGTCTGTCACTGCTGCTCACAGCTGCAAAAATCAATTGTGCTTGATAGCTACTGAAGAAAAAAATAAATAAAATAAAAAATAAAATATAAATATATATATATATATATATATATATATATATATATATATATATATACACACACACACATATATATATATATATATATATATATATATATATATATATATATATATATATATATATTATATATACACACATACTTATCATATATCACAGAATATATTTGATGTCTGTCTGGTTATCTTCTCCTAACTTTTAAGAAGATACATAAACAAACAAACACATATTGCATAGTATGGCTATATCAGCAGATATAGTAGAAGGTTTACGAGTCACGGCCAAATGAAAAGTTAGAATTGTATCACTGCAAACATCACCGATACTGTCTATTTTGCCAATTGCTGATGCCAAAGTCATTCAATGTTGTTGGTTTGTACTCATGAACCAGATGCTGGGAACTTCACATCACAGAGGAAAAGCATGTATTACCTATCTCAACCTCCTAATGAGCAATATATTAAATTATGTTTTAGTTGCTATTAGGTCAACAAGTGGGTTCAACTGATAAGGTAAATGATGGATTTCTGGCAAAGTTCAATTCAATCTTAATACTGACAAACCTGACTTTCCGGATTGTACCATTTTATGTCATTCTGTACTATCATTTCACTCTTCACCTCTAACAATGGATCATCAAGGATTGGCAATGTGAGAAATAAGTGAGTGTTTGCTTATGATGCTTAAATGTTGGATTCTGGGAAGTAACAGAGGTTCAGAGTGACCATTAAAGTTTGCCTATATATACCAGAATCACTACTCACTACCCAATAATAACAACAATTTGTCACTTTTTGCACCCAAACCCCCGTATCCTTCATTCCTTTAACAATATAGGTTGATGCATTAGGAACATTTTAAACGCCTGCACTGCTTTCAAAACAGTCTATCTAGTTACCACATTTTAGAATAACATCCCCTGTGTATAGCGTTACTTGTGACATTTGTAGGTGTATCATCATCATTTATTTATATAGTGCCAACATATTCCGTAACGCTTTACAATTGGGGAGAAACACAGTAAACTAATAAAGAAACTGGGTAAAACAGACAAAGAGGTGAGAAGGCCCTGCTCGCTAGCTTACAATCTAGGTGTATGTAATTAGTTGAGTTTTAGGACGATGTAGCTCAGAAATGATGGTTATTCACATAGGCAGGGGGAGGGGAAGGGGTGATAACTGGTGTTACTGATTATAAAACAGAATGAATCTTTGTTGAAAAGTAAATGTTGAATCTCTGAGAAAATCCTGTCCTTGACACTGGTGCAGTAAGAGTTAGGGGTATATTTACTAAACTGCGGTTTTGAAAAAGTGGAGATGTTGCCTATGGCAACCAATAAGATTCTATCTGTCATTTTGTAGAATGCACTAAATAAATGAAAGCTAGAATCTGATTGGTTGCCATAGGCAACATCTCCACTTTTTCAAATCCGCCGTTTAGTAAATCTAGCCCTTAGTCTTTCGATAACAAATGTTCCGTGTGTCATTTACGACCATTTGAAATATTGAGAAGTAAAACAATGGTTATCCCAAACAGGAATAAAATATAGAGACTGTTGGTAAAATTCCTCAGTCCAATAATGTAATCAGTAATAAATGGCTACAGGGCCACAAAATTCCTTTACTGACGCACATTTTATTTTACATGTAATGAGCAGTTACACACAACACAGAAGATGTTAGGATCCCACCAACATGGATTGCAGCTGATATAAACCACATTGTACAGCACACTTGATAAACCAATGTACAATGCTCTGCCTGATGAGGGAACATTTAGCTTAAATAGTAAGTAAGTGGTGTCTTTGTGACTGAAGACTTCCTGCTTCTGTCCACAAATAAATATGTTTTCTGTGGGCAAAATTGAAGAGCACTTGACAGGGAAAAAGTGGGGATGCTTGAGAGGCTAATTGAGTGAATGGAGGGCTCATTGGAATTAGAGGAGAGCGCTCACCCCCTCCCTTTCTGTGGGCACTGTTAGTACTTGGAGTGCAGGTCAGCGTATTGTGTGTCCGGAATACCTTTCCCTTCCTGGTGTATAGTTTAATCCTGCTGCATGGGAACACTTTGGGAACAACGAAGATGTGGAATTTGGTAGAGACCCATATTGTTCAAAACCCAAAGAAAATAAAAACACATTTATGTACATCCGACGTAGTTATTGGTGTATAACATGCTGCCAAATTCTCAGGGACTAGTTATTTCTAAAGTCATCTCTTTTACAAATAGAACACAAACGAAAACGACTAAAATCTTAATACATCACTGTAATGTTAGGAAAGTGACTACACCAGTTTCCCTATTGCTATTGATTTGCTACTTCCCGTGTTGGTACAAGTGTCTATAGAAATCCCTATTCTGGGCTACCATCATTTAACACAATTGGTACAACTATATCCATAGACATGAAAAAACACAAACTGCTTCTAAATCAGCTACACTATAAACAACACACCTATTATTATTTCTGTTGGCTATAATCATAAGCAACTGATTGACAGACATGTCGTATTTATAATGCCATAGATCTCTGCTGTAGGACATGATCTCAGTGTAGGTTCCTATATTGCTGTCATTATATGTTCAATTTGTCTCCATTATTTCCCAGTGCTACAGAATATGTTGGTGCTGGATAAATAAAAAATCCAGGCATCATTATAACAGATATGTACACAAAACCAGCTTTGCTCTATAAAACAGTCTTGTAGAAACGTGTTCATTTCACTTTCAGTAATTGTGCACTCTCATAATGTATTTCCCCCTTAGTATTACACTTTATACAGGCAGTGGTGTGACTACTGCCCATCTCTGCTATGGAATCACACTGTGAGGGGTGTTGGGTTGGGGGTTTGTCCGGGAAATCTTTGACCACCTGCTGTGATGGTCTCTGACCATGTGCTGGTGCCATTATGATGGACCTGAAAGCCCAAACGTGGCTCCACTGTGTATGTACTGGCCCCACACATCAGCAGAAGAGCAGAGTTTGAGCCCTTGGACTGCTGAACATTTTTTCTCTGAGGTCTGGCGACATAAATATAAGAGATAATGTTATTCTTTATCCTACCAACTCATTCTTCTCTATTGGGCGGATAGGAATGTATAGTCTGTAGTATAAGGGTTACAATACCAGTGGGTTAAAATGTTTGGGTTACCTGGGTGTAAGAAAAGAGAAAGGAAAAACCAAATCAAAAAGCATTCTATTTTATTGAGTGACTGGGCTTTGAACAGTTCCCTATTAACAACGGTAATCTGTCCAACATTAACACCTCCGTTTACCATGCTCCTACTGAGCCTGCTTTCTATTTCCAGTTTCAGTGTGTTCATTTCATCACGCTCCCTAAACAGAGACAACCAGCACTTACAAACCAACAGAAAAGCCAGTGCACAGCACATCAAACTGAGGGACATGTATAATAATGTAGGTGTAAGGTGTCCAAATTCAGTGCAAATAAGTAAAACATATGATTCATGAAGACAAAGTTATGAAAACGTTGCACTACTTCTAGAAATCTGTTGTTTAGTCTAAAATCACCCTTCTGTACCTCTCTAACACCTGGCCTCGCTTTGTACCTTAAAAACAATACAACGGGAATCTATAAGAGTAAAATCTGTTGCTACAATTTGCATATCTCAGCTATCTCTCTTTCACCTCCAGATTACAGAAGCAATTACTAAAGTCAGCCAGGGAAGAAAGAAAGTGTCATGTTCGATGATAAATGTGTCAGGTGGAGCGTGCACCTCTGTTTCTATTTGTTTACCTGAACTTTTCACTTGCACCAGTTTTTATAAAAGTCCCTCAATGTTTCACATAACTGATGGGACCAGTAACATCATTCCAGAAATGTTCTGATCTGCGAGCCTTTGTGAGGACTGTGGATGGCATGGCAGGGGTTACAGGGCTGTATGGCTGGTAAGACCCCCAGCTGAAGTAATGTAGCAAAGAACAGCTGTGAAGTAATTCTACTAATGATGAGGATAATAAGCACATGGCAGGGTTCAGGGCTGGCTGCTGAAGCTTCACTGCTTCTGAATAGATAGAAGTCATTAAATACCCTTGATTATCTCTGACCAATATGTAATGGGTTTACAGCCCTTTCAATTAGTCAGTATATGCCTAGGACTCATTATTTTGCCTTTCCTTAAGTAAGAAGTCCAGTGGTTCAATGGTCAGTGGAATTTCCACTCAGCTAAGTGGACAGAGACCAGTGACCTTGGAAAGGGGACATCTCTTGGCCAAAAGGAGTTTCTGATAATACATTGGTCAGAAAAAAAGCTGCCTGATTAAGTTCACCTTCTCTTCTCCTGATGAAGATCGATATAACTTGAAAATGACTTAACACCCTCTTCAGATGTTGATTTTCAACAGTACACACTATTGGTTCTTCTGAAGAGATCACTCTCAGGAGTTATCCTTTACCCTCCAAGGCCTACACCAAAGCCCTACAAAGAACCAGGCTTGACAGATAATTCAGTCCACTCCAATACTCTGGACATATATATTTGTTTTGACCACAGACCTTCCAAAGAGCCTACATGCAGTGAAATAACAGTACTTTAGGAATGAGACCTTTACATATCCTACAATCATACACATCCTGGTAAGCAATCTAGAGTAGATCTCAGATGGACGATAGTCTCTATTCCTCTGCTAGTTTAGCATACAATGATTTGTATAGGAGTAGACAATCTGCATGCAAATTATCACAACTTTTCACTAAGGAACAAGCAGAATGATTACAAGGAGTCTATGGCCTTTGCCAAAAAATATGTATTGACAAATAAAGATTTTAAAATGACAGCTTCTACAATATTCAGCAACTGCACTTAATTAAGCCATTGTTTAAAGATATAACTTTGTTGATTAATATTCCCACACCACTTGTAAGAGGGCATATAACATGTTCTTTTACCGTTTTAAACTACAGAATAAGCCCCTCCGGCAGTGAAATGGCAGAAATGTCACTACCCAAACAAAAAGTTCACCCCGGCTGCTTTAGTTCAGTAACTCAGATTTATCATGATACAATAGGAAGCTGGGCTGCATGTGCTCCAGTGAACACTATACTGTGAGTGACTGCCTATCACACAAGCAAACCAGCAAAACATCAGAGAACACTGGAACCTGCTTGTAAAAATCTGATATTATCATAATTGTCTGCCTAGTGCCTAGATTCCCAGCTAGTGGCTCATATAATCTACCCCAGGAGAACCGTAGACAGTTACAAGGGGTACTTTCCCCTATTAAATTTAACTCAAAGTAACAGTTTTCTGAGCAAGCAAAAATAAAATGTCTAAAAAATATCAGAGGGGCAATTTATTAAACACTTAAAGAAAGCTCTTATATGATCACATAACTTAAATGCTGTTTATAATGTCTGCCCGTCTGTCTGTGTTTACGGGGCTGCACTGTGTACCATTACATCAATAAATACCTTTACGATTCCATTTTTCCTGTTAGTTTGTTACTCCATTAATATAAAACAACAGTCTAACAAGGGGACCATATTGTGCTAGAGCAAGATAAGCGCAAAACTAGTAATGCCTATTACTGCTGGATCTATAGCAAAGTTCTACAAACCTGCCATCTTGGTTGCCTTAACCAGTTGCAAACGCTGGCACAATCATATCATAAATGGGCAATAATGACTTTAACACTGCAGCTGTCAATCATAAAAAGGCCCCCACTTTGTTTGTGTAGGACACAAATAATTTTGGACATTTTGGATTTCAGAATGAACACTCCAGCAAAATTAATTGAAATAGCTTTGTACTCTCCAAACATTGTGGGTCTGAGTCATTAAGGAAAGTAAGGCAAGAAAAAGGAGTAAATGTTCTCCGGGACAAACCATGTTACAATGCAAGGGGTGCAAATGAATATATTAGTTTGCACATAAGATAAATACTGGCTATTTTTTCATGTAGCACATAAATATTTGATAGCTTTATTTTTACACTGAAATTTAAAATTGAACTAGGACATGCCCTACCCCAACTATAAATCTGTGCCTACATTTTAAATTTACCTCCCCTCCAATGCAACATGGTTTTGTCCAGATTCAAAGTTACTCCTTTTTTAGGCTTTGCTCTCCTTAATGGCTCAGGCCCCGCCGTATGTTTTGGTACACTCCAACAACCACATCACTTTCCAAGTTGTTTATAACTACTCAGGTTTGAATGTTAAACACAATTCAGACTATAACACAGTTGACAACTGACTTTTCCTGGGGCCCCCTGATAATGGACCCTTCCATTTCCAGCATTCGGCGCTAAACAGTACATTCTCACCGCAGTCATGTAGTGTGGATTTTGCACAAGCTTCTTCTTGCAGAATGCAGAAAAACTACTACCGTAATATAGGCAAATAATGTTGGAGACTCACCGTGAGATGCTGGAAGAGCCACGCCCTCATAATATTTGTCGCTACTTTGGGGAATATGCCTCTTTTCTTTTGCCTCTTTTTGTCCTTGTCTGGGTCATCATCGTCCCCTGTGCCGGGAGAAGCCACACTGTTATCTAACACATCCCCTGCATAATGAGAAAGAGAGAGACATTGACCTCATCAGAGAAACGTCATTCTAACAATCATGCAAACTGGCTCCCTACACCTCTATAACTGGGTATAATTAGACTATATTAATAGAACTCTCAACACCTGCATGGCTTAAAGCTGCTGTCTATTGGTGAATGTCTATTTAAAGTCATCCGTAACCCTTTGCCTGAGGACTACTGTACTGAAAAGGACCAGTTTTCTCTAACTTAGCGACATGTTCTGTTGCCTCTGCCTATAGTAAAGTGACATTTAATTACTGCCAAGTGTACCAGTGGTTTCCTTTATACCTTGACGTACGACTTGCAATTAACCATCTAAGTCTATGTCACAATTCTGTTTCCCCTGATGCTCGGCCAACCAGTTGCTGAGGACATTGATTAGGCAACAGCTGTCTACACATCATGGAAGATGGCTACCCGAGTATGATGGGAAAGGTAGTAACAACTGGATTGCCGAAAGGTGCACATAACAGATCTAGACGGATGGCGACAGTCATGTCACTCAGTGGCCAAGCTATGCATCATGGGAGATGTAGTTCTAAAGACAATGCAGCTTGCCCTTCCCTGGTCTACACAGAGAAGGTCCAACTTTAAAAAGTACAATCTGCAGTTTTTTGCTTATTAGCAAGCAGTACATTGGCTGTATGCATTAATTAAGACATGCTGAACATAGCTGATCTGAATGGATGGTGCTATGAATATAAAGAAATAATAATAAACACTTATATGTTTTGAATATATAAAAATAATATTTGAATACTGGATGTCATATAAATACAACAAGAGGCAGCAGGTTATTAACGTTTCCAGATATCTTTGCTAAAGCTGAACTTCAAGACACCAGCTTGGAACGGTATTGAGAACTTGGGAAACAGCAGAGCATGCTGCAACGGCACTGAAACAGTTAAAATTAAAGAAAAAAAAAAAAAAAGATACACTCGTCAATGCCAGTGTGCCAACTTAATCAGAAGTTTCCATCACCCAATCTTGCTCTTTTGTGCTTTTCCATGGCATTAATTGTGCATTAGCAAAAATCATTCACTTTTAAGAGCCTTGCTTATTTTTTTCGCCCTGCGGCTCCGATGCCTTGAAAGCAATGCCTGCAGGGCGTGTGAATTATGTATCTGAAAAACCCTGCTGCCGGGGCAATACTGGCCCCCACCTTCCGAAAAATTTATACTGCCATGTCTCCCCCTTTTTGGGAAGGCATCAATCAACACGGGCCGGATATATTACTCGCATGCATTAATATTTGAACTAATAACTTTAGGGGGGGTGGGGGGGGGGGGACAGGGCAACTAGGGTTAGAAATAGATGCAAGTTACTTGTGGGATAATCAAATGCAAAATAAATGAAGATAAGGAGGGCATTCTGCTCTGGATGGCTGACTTCTTTTTTCATCTTACACATCATTAGCCCACAGCCACACGAAATAGAAAACTGAAAGGGGGGGGGGGGTTAATGCTCCCTGCTGGCCCCAGACAAGCTGCATGTGTAAGGGAGGGACATGTGTGAAGCCACTGGGATCCCAGCCTGATGTAATAGCAGTATAGACATTAATTAGCTACAGAGAGCTATAAATCTTAGACTAAGGCAGAAGCATGTCCCAGGAAAACTTTAAACAACTAAACTCCTCTATGGCTTCCTCTTGGCATAGATGCAGCAACAACTTTCTTCCAGGCATAAGCACATGTCCAGTGGTTAGGTGAACTTACTGTTGATATTTAGTGGGACAGACACTATATACACGATAGGTTCTTTATGTCTGCTGGTAGTTCTGAACATACTAACATGACAAACTCAAGGCATGGTTTTGGTTTCTATGGGAATCACCATGACCAGTGAATTTAGTTAACGGCAAAAGACTATAAAATCGCCACGTATGACTAAAAAGAAAATAATAGCTCACTTTGTCACCAAGGAAGCTTTAGGGAATATAGATGAAATTTGAAAACCAAAATTGGCAACTAATTGTTCTACAGTTACAGTACAGTAATATAGTTCTAATTGTTAAAGATTGATCTGTAAATCTGGTATAACTATGCTGTAGGCAGGGGCAGGCTGGGTTGGGGGGCATGGGGGCATCTGCTCCCTGGGCTGGTCCCATAGTGGGCTATCTTGGGCTGGGTCAGTCTTGCCCCCAGACTACAATTTGCCAGACAGCGCCTGGTTGTAGGCCATGTTGCTGAATGGTTGTGTAGGTGCCAGTTGTATCTTTGGGGACTCTACCACTATCTCAACTGCCTAAATGTTACATTACATTACCATGAAATCGTTTCAGATGTTAAATATACATCTGTGATGTGTTCGATGAGCCTTAACTAGCGCACCTTAATTTTTTTGTTTCATTTTCAGCTCAGCTTTTCAACAGAATTTCCGATTGTTCAAATGTCAAATGGTCTTTTACAATCTTTAGCGCTAGGACATTAGTCCACTATAGACCTGGTATCTACGGTCATCTATGCACCTTTACACATTTTCCACGCAACTTAACTACATACTGTTCAAAGCATTCCATGGATGGTTATTTTTAGATTACTGTGTTCTGAACACCAGTGTCTTGTATCTGTGTGCTATTTCCATCTACACTGAATGTCCAAACCCAGCATCTCAGTAACCATATAAGTACTACTACCTCAGTACTACCACCTCAGTACCCCTGTACAAAATCTACCAGTCTCAGTAACAATACCCTACGCCTACTAACATCTCAGTATTCTCACACAAAATCTACCACCATCTCGTTATTCATATAAGACATCTACTATTGCCTCAGAATGCACTCACAATATCTAACACCATCTCGGTAACATACACAGCATCTACTACCATCTCAATATTCATATAAAACATCTACTATTGCCTCAGAACTCCCACACAACATCTAACACCATCTCGGTAACATACACATCATCTTCCATCGACTCAATAACCATCTCCCAACATCTCAATTCCCCCCACACATCATAAACCACCATCTCATCTCAGCAACCATATGCCAGGTCTACCACCAGCTCTGTAACCACACTCAGGGCTAGATTTACTAAGCTGCGGGTTTTAAAAAGTGGGGATGTTGCCTATAGCAACCAATCAGATTCTAGCTTTCATTTATTTAGTACCTTCTACAAAATGATAGCTAGAATCTGATTGGTTGCTATAGGCAACATCCCCACTTTTTCAAACCCGCAGCTTAGTAAATCTAGCCCTCAGTATCTGCCAGTACCACTTCAAAACATCCATCACTATAAATTGTTTTCTACTTATCGGGTTGTCACAAAAGGGTAAATTGGGCAAAGAACAAACAAGTTCCATCCATGGGGTAGGCACCACTATTTGACAGCCACTTTTTGGTGCTAGATTTGTTTTTCTTTAACAAAGGACCGTTAATGACTAAATTTGTTATTCAATTTCTGAAGAACAAAAAAAAAGTGAAATTGAAAGCTGGAATACTGCTTTAAATACTCTACCAACTATCTCCAGGTAACATTAACGCTGCATCTTGGAATGAAGATTAGACTGGACTGTAGGGATAGGCAACGAGTTAAAAAGATAGAAATTAAGATGCGCTTCTTCAACTTCCCAATGAATTTATTGTGAAACAGGTACTAGGAATTAAATAATAAAAGAGAATATGTTACAAGAGCTTATTGTTTTGAATAGAACACATGCTTACAAAACCTTACTATGTAGTGTTTAAAGAAAAGGTTAACAAAGCACATTCCTGCTCTGCAGCAGAACCAGGATTAAATCTTATGCTCACGCACAGACCTAGAGTGCTGGGAATTGTGGGTGCATCCTATTAGAGCCTTCTGACTTTTAGTTCCTATGTAAATGTGTAAATGCACACCCATGTATACATTATATATTCGCCCTCTCCCTTAATGCGCACGCTTCTCCACTGTGCCAAGGAACTGCCTGAGGGCAAATTCTCCCAAACAGTAATGGCTTTTGACTGCTCCCTGGCAACCCTGGGCTGTTGTAACCTGGATGGATGTGATTGTGCGAGTCCGGGTAACTGGCTGCTGCTTCATCAGCTGTTTGTGTGACACAGATGGAGAGAGGCTATTACAGAGCTAAGCTTGGAAACCTTGGGGACCTGAAGAGTAGAGCTGCAGTACTTCTTTAAAGACAAAAGTGTGATTGTGAATGTAACCGCATGCCTGTGAGTCTTAGAGAGGGCTGCATGTGATAATGATAATGCAGGTATGCTCCTTTCTAAGTGTACAATCATGTCCAGTTTTACTAGTACTCACTCTGGTTGCAACATTTGACATGCGTGGATGAATGGATCAATAAGGTACATGCATAGATATTCAGATTACAGTTTCATAGATAGCATGTTCGAGAAAAGACAGAAGTGCAATTCTAATTGTGTTGATCCAGAAAAAGGCCAATCAACCTCCCCCCCCCCCCAGTATAACAGTTGTCAATTTAGCCTTATGTACACAAATAAAAACCTTTCCGAACGTAAAAAAAACAATTTGATAAATTCTCTAGATCAATCACCCCAATCAGATTCTCAACTAAATATATATATTTTTTAAAAGGCATGCAATCCAATTCTAATTTCTAATGCCACCACCACCAAATATGTTGATACATTTAATTAGATCATCTCTATGGTGGCTTTTTCTCAAAGTAAATAAACCTTGTCTTTTTTAATCACCCTTACAGTTAAGAATGTCTTCCCGTGCTCACTGTGAAACCATGTCATCTGCTATTGATGACTCACTTTTCCTCTGTATGATATGTGAAATGTTCAAATCTTTTTATTGACCAAAAAATATGTTGATACATTTGATTAGGTCGCCTCTAATTTTTCCATCCCCCTTTTTATTGACGTTGTCCGTCTATGAACCCATCTCTAGTCTCCCTAGGAACTTACAGCCTAAAACTCTACCCCATATTCAAGATGTGGGCGAACTAATGATACCTTATTATGTCAGACTGTTCTGTAACAATGAACGGTTCGAACCAACTGTTGTATATGTACGAGTCTATGCTTCGTGCCAACCTGCACTTGGCATTTTACCCATGACATATTGATCTGATCCGGTTTTTGAACTTCGAACTACAGTAGCCTGGCTGGAACAAAATTAAACTACTGATGAAAGAACATCGTTAACATTATATTCAATTTAAATGACATTTAGGTTACTCCAGGTAGTTGCCATTGGAAAGTAAGTGCAAAAAATTGTGGAAATGGTTCCTGATTTAAGGTATGCAATGCACTTCACATGAAGGAACTAATATTTGTGGGTGACGCATGCAGCGCAGGGCTGGGTAAACATGTCTTTGCGTGTATCCACTCAAACACAGGAGGGAAGGGCAGGCTATTCTAATCCTGCCTGAACTCCTGAAAGGAGGCCGGGGTGTAGCACCTTCTAAGAAAAGCTTTGTAAACAAAGAACTGTAAGATGTGGACCCAGAGACATGTTTCTCTCTGACGGCTCTGCTTGTTAAACAGCATTTTACATTTACTACAAACTATGCGCAGCACTAACACAAATATTAGTGTACATTATTGTCATGTTTTATTGCTGTTTGTATTACTGATTTACATTTACAGCAAAGGATTGGCACCCTTTATGTCATGAGGTTTCCTAGAATATTTTAGGCTATTTCAGGTTAAATAAATACAGAAGAATTGATATAAAAGCAATCCTCCATAATATATATCAAATACAGTAGCGTGATCACGTGGCCAAAAAGACCATAGGAAGGAGCACATGGCTGGATAAAAGAACATTTTAAATGTAATGAAGGTACTCCTGTTCAACTACCATTTGATATTAACATTATCTCGTCTTGCAATTTTTATTTTTTTCATTTATCCATGATTTTCTCTTTGATTCTTGAAATCACTAATGCATACTTGCCAACTCTCCCGGAATGTCTGGGACACTCCCAAAATTCGGGTCGGTCTCACAGATTCCCTGGAGAGCAGGCAAGTCTCCCGCATCCCGCAATTGCCTGGGCAAACAACGACGCATTTTGCGGTGAATCACGTCATTTTGGCCCCGAGACAAAGCGGCATTTTCGTCGCAGGGGGGACGGGTCCAAAATGACGCGTTTGGGCAGCACCCTGCCCCCTCCCTCTAGTCATGCCCCTCTCCCGGAATGCACTTGCCGAAAGTAGGCAAGTATGCACTAATGTATTTTGAGAGTGCAATTTAAATACCCCTGTCCTGCATTAAAGAGGGATCTATTAATGCAAACAAGTAGATAAACTATATAAAGTTTAGTACACATTTATGGGCTCTGTTAATTATAGGATGAAAAGCTGTATCTCCGCTGAAAAATGGAGATAGGACCTCGCTCTATACATCACCCTGTCGGCGGTAAGTTCCGCCAATGAAAGCTTGGGGAAGCCTACTTAACAAGGATTGCGATAACAGAAGATAATGAATGAAAAATCCTTTATTATTTGAACAAAGCTTTTTAGTCATTCAGCAATGGTTTTAAATTGATAATTTTTTTTTACATTTTTTTTATTTATTTTACACTATATACACTTTATTTATTTTGTTTAATTAGTGGAACTGAAAGCCCAAGTCTGGGTTTTCAGTTCCACTATGCATGCATGAAAACAGCTACCTGGGTCATACATGTGCCTAGGCTCCCAGACTGGCCTGGCAAAGTGGTAAGTCCAACTCTTACCGCTCCAGGCCACCACCTCTGAGGCAGCGGTATTGTTCAGCTGCCTTGGCGAGATTTTAATAATAAATTATTTCCTTAGCGCTACAAGAGAAAATGAGCCCGAACGCCATATATTATAAGGGTATATTATAATTAGAGCCCAAAGTCTGGTATATCTTATACAATCTGAAGACTGATGTTGTTAAATTATAAATAACGGATAAGCATGTATAACCAATTACTTACTACAAGGAGATGTTGACCAGATAATCAGCAACCAAATGTTTCTCCAGAGAAATAAATAAATACAGTTCAGCGGAGGAGCAGGCTAGTATTTACTCACTCTCTATGCAGGTCCTGCTGTGCTAAACAGCCCGGACATGTTAGAGGAAAATGTGCCTGTGATTCGCCGCTGACCTAGAGAAGTTTACATGCAACATTTACTAACTGTGTGGGTTTTGTGACACTGGAGAGGAGGGGGTGACCACGGCACCTCATTCACACTCAAAAGAGCACTAGAAGAAAAAAAAACAGCTTTTCCAAAGCTTACACTGGTCTCAAACACCCAACCCCCCCAGGGGGAAAAAAATGAAAAAAAAAAAAAAGGATTGGGGGAGAGAACAGAGAAGAAAAGGGTTTTATTCGGCTTTTTGTCCCAGACTTTTCAGGCGGTATAAGAAGCATTTAGCACATTCATTCTCCAAATGGGTCGGGAGCTGGAAGCTGCAGGAGGTTGCTCCTTTGTTAACTCAGAGCTATTTACAGAGACGATCTAGTGAACGGACCCCATGTTTTGCACTGAAAAGGGTTTTCATTCAAAGTGCGTAAGAGGGAACAGCATTAGACCTGGCAAGGCCCCACACCAACCCAAAATTATCATTGGCACACACTGACCTAACAATATGAAGGCCTCACACAGACCTAATAATGCCATGGCCTCACACAAAAATCATTATATCCTCACGCCACCCCAAAATCAAAAGGGTCTCGGATAAATTGGCCTCTTAAAAGGCATGGACTGAAAACCACATAGATTTATGTCTTAAACCGGTTCCATATCATCCCTACCGCTCATAACCATCGCAGCTTTGGAAAAAAGATATTCCCTGTTCTATGAGTTTAATAACCTCACTTGGGGTCACTAATCAATTAACCTGGTTATGTTCCAGTCCCAAAAACCCAGCTGACGTTGGACACTTTTACATCATTCACTAATATTTAAATCCCAAACAAATCAGTGAGTTATCACATCTCTTCGTGTCACCTGATGTCACTTATACTGTGTATACTGAAAAATTATAGGGCAATACACTAGCACCCACCTCTACATCTTTAATTAGCAAATAATTATGTATGAAGCAAAATCCAGCAACCCACAAGTTATTATATTTGGATTTCTTTAATAACTCTGTAATATATACACTCATTAGGACCGGAATAAAGAGATTGTCCCACTGATGTGACATTTTAAATGCACTTGTTTATTTTTACACGACAGGAACAACATTCATTACAATAACAACATAAATGGAAATGAAGAGGGAATAAAAAAAAAACTAGTATTGAATGGGGTAAAGTACGAAGATGAGTAAGACTGGTGAAGAGTGAGTTAGGGTGAGTACTAAGTACTGGTCTAATTGACCAGATTGTACAAATTGAGATATAGTGGTACTCCCCTGCGCACTTGTTTTCCCAGGACAGTCTCGGTTTTTGCCACTGGAAAAAAAAACATGTAAATGTTTATTTTTCTAGAAGTCAGATTACTGGTGCATCTGGATTAACAGGATTAGTGGAAATAGTCAATTAAGTAACTGTTTTACTGCACTTGACACTCAAAAGGAAGCAAGGGGCAGGCTGAGCAAAGTTCATGTCATCTGTTTAGAAAAAAAGGAAAGTCCTATTTTATAAAATGACCCTGTACCTTTTATACTAACATAATCCCCCACTGACACAATAATAGGACAAAATATACACACGTCCACCAATGGCATGCCTTCTAGGTACCATCGCGGAGCTCACATTACTCACATGATCCCGATACTCTAGTTATGCTCTATAGATAAATATGTTCTGTTCTCTCTCATTTTAAAGGTAACTTGCTCTTTTCCCTCTCTAGGATAGATATGTATATATGTCAATGCAATTAACCATTTACCAGATTTTGAGCAATAAGCAAAATTTAACAATAAATATTGTTCTGGGATATAAATAATAGTACGTCAGACTATAATGATTAAAATGTGGGTGCAGTCAGCTCACACATAAAATACACAACATTAGCAAAAAATGTAATCAGAAAGGGTTACTGTGCGGATTATAAATATCATGTGTTTGGAAGGCAGATGGAGGAGAATGTAGGAGCTGCGCATGTTTTTCCTCTTTGGCTGGCAAAGTTGATGTACGAGAGGACCAGATATGTGAATTTAACATGACACCATCTTGTGCAGTGCTAATTTGAAAGCCGCACATTGCAGACCTGTCCACGCCATCAAAATGCATAAAACTAGTGGGAAAAAAAGATTGCAGACTGCCAGCTTTGTCCCCCCCATAGAACACTGCAGGCCTGATTCATTAAGGGAAAGTAAGGCAAAAAAAAAAGAGTAAGTTTTGTCCTGGATAAACCATGTTACAATGCAAGGGGTGAAAAATAGTTTATTATTTTGCACATAAGATAAATACTGGCTGTTTTTCCATGTAACACAAATACTTGATAGTTTTATTTTTACACTGACATTTAAAGTTGATCTAGGACATGCCCTACCCAAACTATAAATCTGCCATCATATTTTAAATTTACCTCCCCCTCCAAAGCAACATGGTTTTGCCAAGGTGCACAGTTATCCCTTTTTTTTGTTTGCTTTACTTTCCTTAATGAACCAGTATGTTCAGACCAGCACAGTGTAAAGAACGTACAATCGATACTTAACAGATCTTTCTAAGACTTCCTAAATATAACTCTTTTAAATAAATGTCCACCATTGAGTTATAAACCAAATAGGCTACATAGTGTAAGCAAGGACAACATCATTTAGAATTATATTGCTTTTTCAGTGCAGTATGAAATACAAATGACAATACCTCGTTATTTCCCATATTGCTGATAAACTGGTACACAGTACTGCTGTGATAAAACCATCATTTAGAATTCACCTTCCAGCATAAAGTAACTTGTGGCCTTAGAGAAAGACATGGGCGTCAAATGAGTTGGGCAACATAAAAATGAAAAGAAGGAGAGAAAAGCACCAGGGGATGTGAGTTCTACTCTTGGATATGCAAGGACGACATTATTTCCTGGGATTCTGACCAGGGCCATCTTAACAACATTATGGGCCCCCGGGCAAAGCAGTGCACAGGGGCCCCTAGATATAGATATATAGATGTATACAGATACAGATATAGATATATAGAAATATAGATAGATAGATGTACTTGCTCAGTGACCCTTGTAGGTTTCTTTTGCAGGTTTTTTCCTTTTGCAGGATTATTTATTCTCATTAAGAGTCGTGCCTATGGGGCCCCCTTGCCCGTGGGGCCCCCGGGCAGCTGCCCATCGTGCCCAATGGAAAAGATGGCCCTGATTCGGACTTGGGCTGGAGAAGCTGCATGTGCAGAAGAGCTGTACGTGCGCTATTGGAAAGAAGTTGATGCAGACTTCAGATAACCAGAATGCTGGATCCAGTATAGCAGCCTCGGACTCTAGTCTTAATGAACTTTGCACATTAGTTATTGTCCGTCTGAAGATGTAGGTCTAGATTCTTGGACAGAGAATATGAGAGCTCTCAGAAGAACATTTCATTATGGGGAATTTAAAGTTTAAGGGTTGAGGTTCTACAATACCGGGGGGAATATATTTGCTCTTGAAGCCCCTCCCTATAGACAGCTCCCTATAATGTCAGCAACAACTTATCTTTGAGACATCTCTGCAGCTCTCGGCAATAAAACCCTTTAATGGGACGCTAATTTTTCATTTTTAGTGACCTCTCAGTGCAGCATTATGCACAGTTATCACTCAGATTCTATTAAGCAGAGACTAATGTCCATCTAAGTCCCAGCTCTCAGATTCAACTCTGCTTGCTCTGCACAACGAATGATCCCAAGCTTCTGATAATGTTCTGCACTAGTCCCTTGTGAGGCATTGCTGCTAACGCCGGCCCACGACCATTCAACCTCACACACACACACACACACACACACGACTGCAACCTTAAAGACGTAACCTCTCTAATATTACGGAAAGCCATACATTGCCAGTATGTGTGTTACTAAACATTACAGCTGCAGTATCTAACAAAACATTTTAAATGATTTAAGTATTCACATGCTCTGACTACTTTGCAGAAAACGTATTGGTGGTGTGATACATTTCCATGAATACCCAGCACTAAGCAAAACCATCTTTCCACAATAATGCCATCAATACAGGGGCGCTGGACTGGGGGGCATTTGGCCCCTGGACCCGTTCCATAGTGGGCTATCTTGGGCTGGGTCACTGGGCTAGCTGCATTTTTTTCTCCTTTACAATTTCTCAAATAGGCTGCTGAGTCGAATCTGGACCCCTGGGCCCAGTCAGCCCCTGCTTTAATATGTGTAATGATAGATTTAGAACTAGCACTCCTGAGCTAAAATGTACCAACAGAGGCTGAAGCAATATAGATATGGAGATGCAGTCCATCCAAACACTAAGAACTAGTGACCTCACTGAGGCATAAGGGACTATTGTGTATTTTCAGATGAACAATGTTATTATAGATACAGAATGCAAATCATGAAAAGAATATACTGAAGGCATAAGTCAATGTAATGAATTCATACAGCACTTGAGATGTCTCTGGTTCCTGATGTATAGGCTCATAAATATTGGTTCAGCCCAAAAATAACTGCCTGCATTTTGTGAGTAGGTGATGGATACTAAATATTTTCCTAAGGTGCCCCCACGCCCTATATGGGCTGCTCCATGTGGCCTGTTGTCCTAGAACTCTGTTTCTTGTACAGACCCAGCTAAATACTTGCGATGTGGGGAGTGAACCAATCACCAGCCTCAATTAAGAGTTTGTAGCTTCTGATTGGCCCTCCTGTTTGCCACTCCCCCCTCCCCTGCCATTTAAAGATATATAGGATAAAGCTACACCACCACCAGAAAGAGAGTTTACACCATGACACAATTAAAGAAAATAAACACCAAATTCAAAATAAATGTTTAGTCACATGGCAGGTATAGCTGCTTGGTAATAGTATGCACGGATCAGGGGTAAAGAAGTTAATCTCTCATCAGACTTTACCTGATGCAATATAATGAAGTTCATGTAACCTTTTTTTCTCTTTGCATTTCTAAAAAAAAAATAATTCACACCTCAAAAACCAGTTAAAAAGCACCAGTGCCTCTCTTTTACCACTATTCTCAAGCCCAAACATGCAGCTCTTCAACCAGGCATTAATAACTTCAGCCTAATAGTCAGATTTTACCCTGTAAAATAACTATTTTTTTCTGTGGCTTTTGTGCTTGATCCTTTCTTAAAGACGACGTGCCTGTTTGGGACACAGCCTGCGGCAAAACCTCCTGAATAGAGCATTTTGTTATCAGCATTATCAAAGAATGCAGCTAGAACAACTGGCAGTGCAATCAGCGCAGCATCACTGGCTACAGTTACCTCATTACATCGCAATTTAAAGGGATTTTTGACAAATGAATAGTTTCTGGTTTTTAGCAGGCTTTTTGTAGAGGTCAGAAAGTTTGCTTAACCCCTTCCCACCTGTAGTACATGGACCCTTGCAGTGGTCTGCAGTATAAACAGTTCTGGCAGTAAATAGTCCATCTTTCTACGTGCACTGGCACTAGTTAGCACTGGAATGTGCTAGTCCATATCTTAAAAGCTGACGGTCTGTCTGGTAGTATTGAAACCTGAGTGAGGAGGTTATGCTACTTTTCAAAGAGCGAAAAGCCGTCAGTAATGTTGGCAACATTGTAGATTGTGATATTTGCCTGAACTATTACGTTAACATGCATCATGCAAGTATAATAGGTCAATATAAACCATGCATTTCTTAATAGGCACTTTTTACTGTGGTCGAAGTGGAAATTTAGAAGTGGCGGTATGAAAAATGTAATGGGAATGTAAGCGAATGGAATTTGATAGTTTTACAATGAAGGCAGTAGGAGAAGTGGCGGTATAGCATACCACTGTATACACCCCCACCATGACCACGTTTATGGGGAAACATAGGTGGTTGGTGTAAGAAAAATATTTTTTTGCCAAGCTCTGGGGGCTAATGCTGGACATGAGTGATTTTTTTTTTTCTAAAAGTCTGCTGTGGAATATATTAACCACGTTTTAACATGGAAGTTTGCGCGTTTATCCAGCAGAATTTGGCAGGGCTGGAGGGCTGGGCCAGTCCCATAATGGGCTACCTTGGACTGGGTCACTGGGCCATTTGCAATTTTTTTTCATTAAAATAGGCTGCTGAGTCGAGTCTTGCCCCCGGGCTGAAATTTGCCAGCCCTCCCCTGGGCATACCTCCCCCCAAGCCCACCACAGACAGAATGAATTTACCATTGTTGTACCGGCTCTATTTAGAGACTACAAACTCAGCAGTAGGCAAAATTTACAAGTACAGTGGGGAAAATTATATAATGGAAACTTCGTACCTCTGCAAAACAGCCTGTTCCGTTGCGAAATTTGATTTGCAAGAAAATCCGCTGCAACTTTGCTTAGCTGTAACTTATACATACTGCGTTAAATGTGTCCATCACTTTAATTATGCAATGCATGCGTTTCCAACCTTTGTGAGAACTAGTCACTATCTTATTTGACAAGTCCATTTCTCAAAGGATTTGCATGAACCCATGTGGCATGCTAAGCTCTCTACATTGATGCCTGTTAGTTTAAGGGCTGGTATCTGCTCTGCTTCGTAAATCAATTTCTGTTGAGGAAAATGGCTCTGGCTCACGTGCCCACTGCTTACATAGAAGATCTCAGGCTGAGGTATCTTGCATCCTGCTCACAACTATCCTCTGCAGATTTACACCAAAACTGACCGAGGTCTTTTAATGTTCCGTAGAAAAGAACATAGAGCTCTTTTCTTGGGAAAAACTTCTCAGGAAACCCTTCCATTGTTCACTTTGTAGAACAATCTTGGATAGCTTTGATTTTACACCATATAGGGATTTTTTGGCTGCCATGATATAAACAGTATAATTTTACACCTCTTTTACAGCAAACAGACATTTCCTGGGAAGTTTCTGTCACTCACAATAAAGAACAAACTATTTGCAGTAACACAATATGAAACAAGAATATTACATACTTAAAGTACCTATCGCCTTCTATTTGTGGGCTGAACCAATTTTTCATTCTTTCAATTCAATAGGTCCTAGTGACATCACTGTGTGCCTCATACATCTGTGATGTCACTAACACCTAGTGATCTGATTGGCTGCCTTCTCATGAATATTGGTTCAGCATCCAAAGTGGATGCCTCCATTGTACAAAGGCAACAGGTACACTGTACCCAGGGCCGGTGCTAGGGTCCTCGGCGCCCTAGGCACAATTTCAAAATCCCCCCCGGCACAATTTCAAAATCCGCCCCTCTCAATCTTTCCTTACCTTAAACTTGGCTCCATAAGGCTGCTCCACCTGCCGGGTCCTGTCCCTCACTGACACTGTTGGGCCATGATGATGATGTCACACCCGACAGTCAGTGAGGGGAGACGGAGTGGAGGAGACGGAGGGACGGTCCGCCCCATCAGCTGTTGGAGGGGAGGGCGGCGGCAGTGGTGATTCATGGCCCCTCCCCCCTCTCTGTGGATCTATCTGAAGCTGTGCGGCGGCCGTGGAAGGTATGTTCAGCAGTCGCCGCACAGTATTAAAGTACAATACTCTCTACATTTTTCTTCTGTGGCGCCCACCAGAGCCCGGCGCCCTAGGCAACTGCCTAACGTTGCCTAATGGGAGCGCCGGGCCTGACTGTACCTGTGTTCACCAGCCTTCATCGACATTGGGCATTCACCTGCCTACAGCAATGCCTACAACATGATTTCATAAACCAAACCTAAAGGCGATCTGTACAGAAAGGCAGTGAACATTCGTTATATTATATGTAAACATAGTACACAAACATAGAGGGCACTTTGCCAGTTATATGTAATATTAATGGTGACACACACCCCAAAATCATAAAGGATATCTGATGGTCATTTTAAGAAAATCAAGTTCCAACTTGGATTAAGCAAGAACTACGCAAGGAGAAAAATCATCAGTGATCTGGCTGTCCTGCTCTCCTCCTGTTCTCCACCACCTTAACTCTGCTCTCCAGCTCCTTGTCTCTTCCGTGAGGTCCTTCTACCCCTCTCTCTACCCCCGGGGGCTCTCACCTTTCATCTAGTTGTACTTTGAGCTTCCGTGTTACTGTGCTTTTTGTTAACTGTTCCGTGATGTCTCATCCTGTACCGTGTTTCTGTCTGTCCCTGTACGGCGCTACGGATATCTAGTGGCGCCCTATAAATAAACATTAATAATAATAATAATAATAATAATAATTAATGGTAGGTATTAAGACTATAGGCTGTTACTCCATAGTGACCAATGATCTCTATGTGAGGACCTGTTTCCCATCTATTACTGTTATTGCATCGTTTACTGAAGTTATATTTAGTAGAAGTTCTGGGTGATTCTAGCTGTAGGAGTATCATAGGACCAGAGATTAGACAACATGCACTATGTAAGCCCAGAGACACAAACTAGATTTGCATCAGTACCACAGAGTGATTTTCACTACAATGTCCTTGCTAATTGATACTTTTTAGGCTTACAATTCTTCTATTATTCTTCATGACAAAAATGGACTTGGGGGAAGTGGATGGGAGGTAGTAACACAACGAGAGAGGTGGAGAATATCGGTAAATGCCTCTATGTGATACTCTTGGATGCTTCCTCTTTATGTGATAAGGTTCAGTGGCTCTCAGAAGGTTTCACAGTTTGCGACTCTTTATCAGATACTCCCAGTTCATTACAGTGGAATAAAGGAACAATTCCAGAATCTGCACCAGAAAAATAACACTAATTGGTCCCAAAGGTGAATTTGGTTCCGTCAATGAAATCAAATATAGGACAGTGTCCCGCTGCTCGATTTCTACATCACTCTGCGCACAAGGGAGACCTCTAAATTACATACTATAATTGACATCTGATATCAAACCACATCAGTGAATATCTTTATTAGCATCAAAATCTCTTGCAAACAGAGCTTCTTCTATGTTATTAAACAGAACTTGTTCTAGGTGTTGCCTGACTAATTAGGATGAGCCTGAGGAAGGAATCTGGGTCGTGTTAAATTAATTGGAATGAGCATGAAAATTAGCAGAGCAAACTGCATCAATTTTCAACAGACGGCCTCCCTTTCACGCGGAGAGTAAAAATGGATATCACCCTGAATTAACTAAAACCTTTTCAAGTGCTTGCCAACCTGAAGTCACAGCAGCCCGCAAATATCACTCTCAGATTTTTGTTGGATGTTAATGAGAGCATTTTATCTGAGACTGTAAGTGTACAGTGGCAAAGAGGGCGTACCTTGTGGGGCAAGGTGCCAACGTATGCAGATTTGCATTTATTTTTAAGTATTCTCCGATATTCCTGGAATAGAAAAGTGGAGCTCATTAGTGATATATTAGTGCCCAAGTGTACCAGTTGGTAAAACGCCCATCGTTAAGTATGGGATAGGTCTTTGCTTCTTTGTACTCCTAAACAATCAGGATACAGAAACCAAGAGCATGATCGTCAATGATACTAATTTGCTATGCAATGCTGATAATATACAGAGCTGTGTAATAAAGGTATCATCAGAAGGGCTACAAGGTTGTTATAACACATGAGGAACAGGAAAATCTTAATGCTCTACATGAAAGTCCTGTATACAATATATCAGAACAACCTTTCTTCTTGTACAGCCTGAAGCACAATGCGACACCCTGCAGACGCCGGCTCCCTGAGTACAATGTCACTTTTGTGACTGTCAAGGCTGATCATGTTTTTACTGTGCCATAGGTGTGTATGTCTCTCCACCTGTCAGGCTTGGCCTACATCTATCACACAGCTTGGCCCACTCTATAGGTCTCATCTGCAAATAAACTGAGTGGTTTACATGGGTTTGGCTAATGGTACCGATTTAGGCACCACCTGGACATTTTCCTATCTCTCACGCTTACAAGCTTGGTGGCACTTTTCTGCATTACCAGCACCGAGAATGGATCAGCTCTGAGATCTCCACAACTTCTACTATGCAGATGATCCTGGCTCTCCCTCTCACCATTTAGCATGTTGAAATAAGTTGTACTCATGACAAAACAGCTGGGAGAGAATAAACTTAATGCATAATCCCAGGAGTGGGGTAAAGGAAATTCTCAGAGCTCCTCATTATAAGAGCCAGAATGAACCTCGCAGCGGCTTCTGGAACTGGAAGATTAGACGAGTGATGGATCCTTAGTTTAAAATGCAGCTGTTTTATTCTGCTTTAGTAATTAATTCTTTTTCCGATAGTGTATTGATTAAGCGTAGACCCTGATATAGTTCAAACTGAAAATGATCTCTCGTGGCTGAAGTGATGCTGAAGAAGTCAATGAAAACTTCCTAGAACTGCAGCCTACGTCTGTCCAGGGAAGAGCAGTTTTTCACTCATAAATTAGTCAGGCCATGTGCTACTGTGCTGCTGTGTTAGCCGATCCTTGCTTTTGTCCTGATGCTTGCTGACTCGCTTTTCAGCTTGCTCTCTTTTGTACTGTCACATACAAAGTGAGTAATACAGCTGGTGCCGCTCTGAACTCACACTAAAGGTACACAGCCATTCCTACAAACTACATTCCTTTCTTTTCTTTTTTTTCCGCATGTACAGCTGCAACTTCCAGAGAAGCAGAAATCTGTGGGATGCCCCCGGGGACCCAACTAACAGAGAAATCAGTGCTTGGGTGTACAGGCAGTTTTGTGCTAAGACTACAAAAATAGAAAAGAAAAAAGAAAAAGAAAGAGCAATCCTGAAAGACCTCTTCATGGAATTGGCCTTAAGAGACATAATATTGCCCTACATTCCCAGCATTAACCCATCAAAATCCTTTTCTATCCCCCCCCCTCATCCCCAATGATGAAACTGCTCTATGGGCATGATCACAAATTCAAATGATAGCAGAGAGAAATGATCCAGTGACTTCTGGAGAATAATAGGGATTTCTAATGACATGTAGGGTGGATATGGTGAGTAGCACCAGGGGTGCAGGAGAAAGATCACTAGTTTTGGCTGCTTTTTACCTATTCTGAGTCTGGAAGCCAGCACTGGCACATGTAGATGAAGCAGACATGCAATTGAAACCAATTCTCAAGAGACTTTCCCTAGTTTCCTGTCTCCTATACATGTCTGCCATGTTTCTGGATCCCCTGCAGACTTGACCTGTGACCTCACCTTTGTCCTCAAGCTTTCCACTATTTATGAAGAACCAGGACTGGATGGAATACCCAGGACCAATCAGAACCAATATGCTGATGGGTCTTGGGTTAGACTGAGAAAAAAAAAAATCAGTCAAAGGGCTGTGGATGGTGAAAAGGTCACCCCAGGTCACAGGAGTCAATGCTGGAGACCGGTCATCAAAATGTTATTGTCTTTATGGTGAAATGAAGACAGGGGGAGTCACAGTAATTAAGCTCTGTGTGAACGTGTGTTAACCCCATTCCTGCCAAAGGTGACTTCAGCATATTCCAAAGTAATTTGCTGTCTGTTTCTCTGGCCGAAAAGGGGTCAATACCATGGATGATGTATATCACTTTTGCATGGATCACTTCTAGCATATTCGCTTATTAATATCGACCCTCCTTGAGAAGTTGCATTGACCCTGACTTGTGTCGGCAATTTATCACCCAGGAAGAGGGAATTATAAGATTGGGCAGAGAATTAGTCCTGTGGGACTCTGAGTGGTAGTTGTGCAGGTAATGGCTGAAGAATCTGAAAACTGCCACTAATGAAACATTCTTCCTATACTTTCATGAAGGATTAAATCCTGTAGGTCTCATGTGGACTGTGGAAGATGGTGCTATCTGGCTGTGTTTAGGGACCGCATAACGGAAGAGCTTCATTTTTTGATTTTATATTAACTAGTTTTCCATCTTTTGGAGAGGGACAAAACAAACCTGATCAATTCCACATAGCGGAACTAATATAAATGAAATACAAGAAAACTGTGGGTCGGAGCAGAGCCGGAATACAATGTGTCCTAGTATCACTCTGTTATAAGTTTTATTATCTGGATGACTCAAGAAGAGTCTAAATGTAAAATTGTATTCTTTTTAGACTCCATTTACCAAATCTGATTTGCAGAATAAACTATTCAGCAGACTTTATAATGCTCAACAGATATAACTGCTGCCTGTTATGTAAAAAAAATGGAACACATTAACTCCTACATGCAATCAGCATTTTTCTCTCTCCGAGATCCGGAACACAATGTTAAATGTAAACTTCAAGGTTCTCTTCTATTCCAGTCTGACAGTGACATCACAATTACCCTCCCAAGTCAACATCCAAAATAAACATGTGGGTTATAAATTCTCAACCCCCACATTGAACTTAACCCTTTCAGTAATCAACTGAACATTGGATAATGCTGAAATATGTGCAAAGAAAGAGGTACACTGACTGTTACAGAGCTAATCTCTAGGCAGACATCCTCCTTTAGACTCCTGGGGGGAAATTTATTAAGCTGCGAGTTTCCGGAAGGTTTGAAAAGTGGAGATGTTGCCTATGGCAACCAATCAGATTCTAGTTATCATTTATTTAGTACATTCTACAAAATGTAAACTAGAATCTGATTGGTTATTATTAGGCAACATCTCCACTTTCAAACCCGTTGGAAACTCGCAGCTTAATACATTTACCGCCTGGACTTTAAACACATGGACTATGCCTATGTTTGCGCTTAATTTACTCTATGCATAGCGATTTGCCCTTTCAGTACATCCACTTCAATGAAATATTGAGTAACCCGTCAACACCTGGATCACAATGCTTTGCAAGGCCACCAGCACTTCTTGAACCATAACCCCCACATGTGGTGAATTGGGTAATCTTGATTGTGCATAAGAATGTTTTTGAAGTACATACCTGATACGGTGTCTGGTCAGCTTGATCAAATTGAACAAACATTGCTCCATGCGGGTGAGCAATCTGAGTGGGATTTAATGGATTTTGATGGTAGAAAACACAGTCACCCTAAGACCTTGATCTATATGTGCGCGTGTGGTCATCGGCCAACTGCCCTAACTGTGTGCCATATAATCTGGTCGTTGGTTTGATGCATCAACTGGATCATATCACAAGCGGTTCTTCAGCCAAATGGCTGGACTTGCCAACTTTGAAAACAATTTATAGGGCAACATTGTTTCTGGATATGCATGTAAAAGTTTATGCAGAAATAGATCAGTACACCTATATATTGTGACATCATCACTGGTCATTATAATAATATAATAAAATTGTATTTTTAAATGTTCATCTTTATTATTATTTTTTTCAAAACAAGGGTTAGTATTGGGGCAATTTTTTAAAACATGGAGATATTTGGTGAAGTCAGGGGCAGGTGGCAACTATGCATAAACTAAATCAAGCAGAAATCCCCATAAGGAGTGCTCCCAATAGCTTTTCCAGCAATAGCTTAACATACAGACCCTAAAAGTGACATGACAAAGTATAGCAATAAGTCCCATATCGCTACCAGTAGCTGCACTACCAAAGCAATGTGAAGTACTCACAAGATAGTAAGCAGACCTGAAACCACAAATTCCTGGAATATGATCAAATTGTGTCAATGCCATGTGTTCTTCTAAGGAACATTATACATTTTCCAAAGAGTCCCCGGGTTCCGCCATTCTATGTCAGGTTCCCAAGACGGTCAGACGGGCAGTCGAGGGGAGAGCACACTTAAGATCTAGGTAATTGATTGTAACACAATCTACATGCATTAGACAGAGCTCACTTGGGCAGTGATTTAGTGGTTAGGGGAGATGCTTGGAGCATTAGCTGAGGCTGTAGGACCATGTCATTTCTAAAGTGACTGCAAAGCGTGTCTCTGTAGTGTTGTAAATTTCATTGGATTTCTGAAAGGTGCAGGATACACGGCATCACAGGGCAGGTGGTAAAGAGACCTTATTAATTAATATTTAATTAGGGCTCAGCTTGTATAGCCAGGGTCAATGTACAAAGTGTACAACAGTTATGGCAGAAACAAGTGATGTGAATAAAACAACTGCTTTCTCGCTTGTTGGCCTTGCTGCAAAATCTCAAATAAATGTAATTTAACGACAAAAAAATACCAAGTGCAAATATAAACACCAAGCAAGTGAGCGGATATAGCTGGGAACTTTCTAAACAAGCTGACCCCGAAATGCTTTACAATATAAATAGGTGATCAATAGTAATATTGTACCTATGTTTAGTTCTGCATAACATTAGAATCATTACTATGCTCGCTATAAATGTGTAGCAACATCACAAAGGATCCCACATGCAATATGCAAAAGTGAAACATTGTTGAGTCAAAAAAAGAGAAGTTTATAGTATATAACGGTGTCTAATCTTCATTAACTTGCCGAATTAATTTCTGTATTATTTTCCAAAATGAGTTGATGCCTATTAAAATCTGCTTCCTGCATGTTTTTTTTTGCATGCTCTACTTTAGTAAATACCCCCCTGTGTGGAGTAAAATAGAGACTGATCTGAGAGCCTTGTATAATAATGTCTGGTGCAAAGGAAGGTGTGGGCAGAGATGGGGTGAAAGGTTAAGTCAGCAGGGACTTTAGAAAACAAGGCAGACAAGTTGGTGTTTGGAAGGAGACAGGAAGCCAAAGAAATCTCTTGAGATGCAGTCAGTGGTGGAGAATAGAGATATTTCTGGGGGACACTGGCACAACAATTGATGTCACACAGACAATATGATGACATTACACTGGTTCACATATACTTTCCAAATCAGTCAAATTGATTGGTAATAAATACACAACTGGAAAAATATCCATAATCCTGGTGGATAGGAGAATATACACACAGCACCATCAGACACAATGCACTATAAACCTAGGATATGGTACAAGTACCTGAGATTATATATTGCCGCAAACAGGGAATCAAACTATCCTATCACCATATATGCAACACATGGCTCCCTCTGATTTAGGTAATGGGAAGTTTTGTAAAATGAGGTGAAGAAAAAAATAAATAGGACATTCTATAACATATAGGTTATAACCAGGGCCGGATTAAGGGAATGGAGGCCCCTGGGCTAAGGGGCCCTCCATTCCCCGCGAGGCCCCCAATGTGAGACGTCCGCCGCCCCCCGCTCCCCGCGAGGACCCCCCCAAGCACTTACCTGTCAGTGCAGTCCTCCGTCCCGGCGCGCTGTAAGCTCCTTACTGAGGAGATCTCGTGAGAGTTCATGAACTCTCGCGAGATATCCTCAGTAAGCAGACTACAGCGCGCCGGGACGGAGGACTGCACTGACAGTACTCAGCAGCATTGATCGGGCCGGGGGCGCCCCCGCCCCCGACCGATCAATAATGCTGCTGAGGAGTTTGAAGGGCCCCCTGGATGCCCGAGGCCCCTGGGCTATAGCCCAGTTAGACCTCGGGTTAATCCGGCCCTGGTTATAACACATTGTAGAGGCAGAGGCTCAATTCTAAAATGCCACAAGTGAATTCAAAGTATAACATCTATCCTTTTCACATTCAAAGCATTTATGTAGCCCACCGAGGCAGGCAGGGCTGTCAAGAGGAATTTCGGAACCCGGTATAGCAACTTCTTGGGACCCCTTCCGTAGCTGCTGAAGGGGGCGTGGCCACACTAGGTTGGTGACCCCTCCCACTACACAAGCAAGCCGGGGCCCCCAGGTAGGCCCGGGACAATGTACTTTATACCTGCTCCTCCCCCTCTCGGCACCCCTGTAGTAACTTACAGTTATTTAACAACTAAACATCTATAGATGGCAGTAATTGTAAAGAGCCAAGTAAGTATAGAGGACCAGGAGCATACAAGGAAAGGGGACACTAAGCTGAAGTGATATATATATATATATATATATATATATATCAACTGGAAAGACAATATTCCATGTGCAACTATGTAGTATTATTACTGCTTGTTCTTGGGTTAACCACTGATATATTCATCATTCAGACACAGAATGTTTTTAAGAATAATCTCTGCCTCCCAAACTATAGCTGAAGTGAACCCTAATTAATATGTACATATATCTACATTTATCAGTTTAGTTCCTTACAATGTACATAGTTCCTTACTGTATGGAAAACAAGATTGTTAGTGCTTTGGAAGATAACGTCCTGACACAAGTGAATCTGTGACTAACTTGGCTACATATAAGGGTGGCCAAATGGAACATGATCTGGACAACCAACCCCAAGGGCTGAGCGGCCGGCTCTTTCTTTCTTCATCTTCTAACCTCATTTACCAACTCGTCCAATAATGATCCGATGGACTTCAACCGGATTATTATTTGGATCCACCACATGGTGCGATATGTTTACATTGTAGTCTGTGTGGCCGGTACCATATTTACTAACTGTCAGTGAATTTACCATTTCCCCTCTTTACTTATTTCTTATGATTTGTTACATTTTATGCACAGGGATCACTGTACCTTTTCAGTACACAATCCTGCCCTTTTTTTTTCTATGAGGCGGTTAACCCCCGATAGTGATAATACACACTTCAGTTCTGTGTATTTTTCACTCTTCTAAAACACCAGTTATTTCTTTAAAATTGCAAATCTAAATAGCTACCAATACCCCAACCACCTGCTTAGAAGCACTACAGAGATGATAGATACCAGACAAGTGTGCAGAATTTGTAATATATAAGTGTGTGACCTCATTATACAGCATCCTGTCCTGACACTTTATTGCTTATTGCATTGTGTGTTATGTTATGTTACTGCTTTTTGTTACTATTTTGCATCTATAAAATTATATTATATATATATATATATATATATATATATATATATATATATATATATATATATATATATATATATATATATATCTCTTGTATTGCTTTGCTTTACGTTCCTGTCTGCTGCTACTGGTCATAGGTTTTAGCGCTAGCTGTGCCTCTTGTTTACTGTTATACATATTGTATAGCGTATTATTTAGGACTCGCTAACAAATTGTTCCGAATGTTATTCTGAGATACAAGTGACAGAGGACAGATGAGGGAACCCAGTCTGTGAATTAGCCACGTCAGGCTCTATATCAGGTAACAGGAAGGGAACTGGTTGCCACATGAATGGTGCCTGTAAGAAGGGGGTGATGACAGCCAAGCACAATAGGGCTGTTCCTGAAATCCCAAAACGGGTTAACCCCATTTTGGCTGGACGGATAATGATCTGCTAAATGCGTAGAAAGTCTATAACAACTAACATTATAAAAGGGTTAAAGAAAACTGTTTAATCAGAATCATCCTAAGTATATACTTCATATATATATATATATATATATATATATATATATATATATATACACATACACATACATACATACATACATATACACACGCACTAATTTAACATTAATCGTCAAAATGCAAACAAAATATACACAATGGGGGTGGATCACATTTTGGAATTTTACAATATTCAACGTTCCTCTCCCCAAAATCGTAAAAGCAGTTTTTAGTGACCAGTGTTTATGAATAGGAAGAAGCAGGTGGAACAATGAAGCAGATATGAGTTCATGGAAGTGTTGGGATCCCCTGGGGATCTGCATAGGGTCTGACTAAAAGTCCTGTCCTATAATACAAAAAGCAGCATAGTATTACAGTGTGAAGCATCCCCCCGGGACCTGCCAATAAGTGCTGAGAACACCACACAAATCAATAGCAAATCAGTCCAGCAGAGAGTCAATACATGGACTGTAATAAACTGGCCTTTCCGTGGGACCCACTGACTGATGCTGCAGCAGAATCACAGAGGGTTCCAGCTGTGTAATGGGAACGAGGGGGTTATATGTGCAGTCTAGATCACTGCTCATGTGCTCTGTTCCTGCTGCTAATACACCAAAATCATCTACAGTAATGATCCTCCTTCATAGGTAAGACAGCAACCTGACTGCTTCCGTTTCACCCACAGATAGGTCACGGTTTTTGGCTTACCCCCTTTTCAAAACTGATGTACAATCTCAACAGAGACCCCAACGACACCCACCCACAACTTACCCTCTCTTCACTAGCAGCAGAAACATAGGCAGCTATATGTAATGAGGTCACCAATATAGTAGGGCAATACTATATCATAATATATTATATAGTACAATATAATGGCAACACATGGGCACAGACATGCTGTCCTAAAGAGCTTGCCATTAAAGCAGTCTAAATGTAACTTGCTCAGCAACAATTAGTGAACACAGTTTCCGGCTGAAAAGAAGACCTAATGATCAAGTAACTCACAATGTCTTACAACTAAAGACACTGGTTTTTCTACTCAAGATATGTAGATGTGTTTCTAATCCTGCCCTCACTAAACCATTATCCTTTACTTGCTGGAAGTGATAAGCATGGTGTCTGGACCAATCCCTCTTCCTATTTACTTCTCACTTCCCACTTTTCCATTGACCAAGTTCCATCTGAACTTCAAGAATGTGCAATGACTAATGTCTGCCACCCATATCCTTCCTACCCCGCCACCCATATCCCTGACAAACACAGGCCGTTCTGTACTGATAGCTGCTGCTGGACTGTCTATATCTGCTTTATTACATCAAATCTCGGTATCTGCAACAAAGTACATAGATGGACTCCCACTCGTAGAATGCCAGAGAATGACAATAGTCAAGATGAGTGCCAATGTCTTTAGTACTGATAGGAGTCAAAAATATATATTATGTCTCCTTTCATCAGTACTGTTAATTTTTAGCCAATGGAGATATATTTATTATGCTGATTTGGAGTAAATATTTGTCTGGCAGAAAAGGAAAGTACTACAAAATACCCCTTAGAGTACAAAACTGAACAGGTCGAGTTTGCTTAGACCTCAGTTTGTGCTTCAGATCATCCAAAATAAAATATCTTTGACAAGATTGTTGATACTCCTTCACATAGTGCATGTACCACCATACTTAATTACCAGCTGATGCTTTACTGGAGAAAATGACAGAATGTAAATACAAGGGCATAAATCCAGCTTTTAAGGCCCAAGTTTTACATTTGTGTTCACTCCCTCACTAATAGAAGGTGGCCATACTTATAACAGCAGCTTTAGGGATCGAAAGGTAAACATGAATGACACAAAGTACAGCAGGATGTGGCTAAGATCACTATAAATAACCAGTGGCCCCTGAAAGTCTTCAGACAACCTACATCCCTGGTGGTTCGTCATCATCATCATCATTCAATTATATAGCACCACCAATTCCGCAGCGCAGTAAAGAGAATATTTGTCCCACACACTAGTGTTAAATTTGTCAGCAGCCAATTAACCTGCCAGTATGTTTTTGGATTGTGGGAGGAAACCAGAGCACCCGGAGGAAACCCACGCAAACACGGGGAGTACATACAAACTCCACACAGATAGGCCATGGTCGGGAACTGAACTCATGACCCCAGTGCTGTGAAGCAGAAGTGCTGACCACTAAGCCACCGTGCTTACAGGGTGAGTGTGGCCGTTAGAGTCAGTGGAAAATACAATAATTTGCAACACACAACATGTTGGCATTACATCCTGCTCATCCCTGTTTATATGTAAAGTTAACAAACAAAAACTACCACTCAAGCACTTCCTTACAGTACTATTAGCACGACATTGCTGGCTTAGGAAACGTGCGGCTCTTTAGCTGTTAAACTCTAACTCTAAATATCTAGTTATAATGCTGGCAGAGCAAGGTACCACATATAAGCACAACATCTGATTTATCAGCTGATGATTGTTTTATCACCTGCTGGATCCACGCCAGACATGTCTGTTGGGAGGTTTGATAGCTAAGGGATAGGGACCAGTTTGAAGCAGCCATAGGAGCAATCCCGTAAATCTAGGAACCCAGCAGAGAGTGATACATCTGAAAACACTGTGCATTAACCATACTCCCACCCCCAACCCATGAACTCTCACTCTGCATGAATAATTTACCCTCTCTTATGCTAATGGTATCATGAAAGTCTCCCTCTGCCTTTAATGCATCTATTCTCAGCTTTTAGTAACAGACCCCACCCGGGGAAAGTAACAGAGCGTCCGCTTTACTAGAACGAGCAGCACCAGGGGAGTATCAATGATTATGTACATGGAACCTCATGAAAACAAACGGCGTGGTAGTGGGTGCCTGGAGCAGCCTCTCAGCACAGGAGAGAGAATAAGGGCAAGCAGGTACCCTATAAGAGACAGTCGTGTCTTATCTGGATGTAGGCTGGTCTGGGAGGTGGGGTTTGGTTGGTATTGAACCCCAGACCTGGGACTGATGCAATATATTTCCAAAGTAACTTTTCCTTCTACTGAGCAAAGGAATTTGTACCGAGATACAAAGCTTTCTATTTGTAAGGGTGATATGTTATGTGATAGTGCAGAGAGATAACACAGAGAGAATACGTGGGCAACAAAAATACATATAGGAACAGACATTGCTTAAATAATAACAGAAAAATCATTTAATTTATATATCATAACCTTCATAGAATCAGATTTTAGAATTAAAAATAATAGCTGATCTCTGCAGCTGTGTTTAAGTTGTTTTTCTAATAAATGTATGAAATATGTAACAGTTGCTGCCAATTGATAAACAACAAAGACGTAAAACATAGTTTAAAGCAAGGATGGAAAGGGTCTGTGTGTGTATTAGGGAATTTACACTGTAAGCCCCAATGGGGCAGGGACTGATGTGAGTGAGTTCTCTGTACAGCGCTGCGGAATAAGTGGCGCTATATAAATAGCTGCTGATGATGGAAGACTGACAACAACACCATCTAAAAATGTACTTATCATCTTTAAAAAAAAGTAACTTGCTCTGTGTCAGATTGGCTGCTACTGTCTACATAATTCTGTCCACTTCTAGTTTGAAGACAGTTAAAGGAAAGTATAAATGGAAAATGACCAAAACCTTTCCAAACAATAAAATATATATCCTGCTGCTGGTGATGTTACTGTAGCTATTATGTAAAGGTTTAGGCTCCCTGGCATATAGCATACTTGCCAACTTTTTAAATCTGTACTCCGGGAGAACGGAGTACAGATCATGTGGCAGAGGGTAGGAGAGGGCGTGACGATGTCATTACGTCACTATAGCCCCGCCCCTACCGTAAAATACAAACATTCACGGCATGGAATAGTGGAGGCGGGGCTTAATGTCTTAATTAAGCCCCGCCCCCTGCTATTCAATGCCGTGAATTTCTGCATTTTACACGGTCCGGGAGGTTTACCTTCTCTTCCGGGAGGACTCCTCGAAATTCAGGAGCCTCCGGAAATTCTGGGAGGGTAGGCAAGTATGGCATATGGTATTACAGCACAGTATAGTGTGGTACTGTGTAATAGAGCAAGACAGTTTTATTATATAGTCTGGACCCAAAAATCAGAATGACCCTACAATTACGTCTCTTCATTTGCAGTGCAGTACATAGAAAAGATAACCATGCCAGCATCTATGACAATGCAACTACTGAGCACACGGATATAAAATATTCACATTGAACATAGAGTTGCAAAGTTTAAAAACTTGTTTTTACTGCAAAATACAGATGGTAGGGCACTGTGACACTATTGTCAAGTGTGATTAACAGAATAGTTGTCTTGCACTGTTCATATTATGTACCACTGGTATAGTGGGGACTAGGGGGTAAATGTATCAAGCTGAGAGTTTTCCGGCGGGTTTGAAAAACCAATCAGATTCTAGCTATCATTTATTTAGTACATTCTACAAAATGACAGCTAGAATCCGATTGGCTGCTATAGGCAACATCTCCACTTTTCAAACCAGCCATAAAACTCTCAGCTTGATAAATTTACCCCTAGGGATGTACTATTAGTATAGTGGGGACTAGGGATGTACCATTTGTATAGTGGAGACTAGGGATGTACCATTTGTATAGTGTAGACTAGGGATGTACCATTTGTATAGTGGAGACTAGGGATGTACCATTTGTATAGTGGGGACTAGGGATGTACCAAATGTATAGTGGGGACTAGGGATGTACCATTAGTATAGTGGGGATTTAGGACATCTGTGCTAGAGCAGGACTTTATTATGCTGTCTATTCTGTTGTTATCTACTGGCCATTTTCAGGGTCAACGAACACTTTATTTTTAATTCCATTAGCCTGCTCCCCTCCACCCAACTCACAACTTTTACAGACAAAACAAAGGAAAATGACCAATTAAGAGAGAACTATCATGTTGAAATCTCATATTAGCCTGATGACTATCCCCTGCCAGGCTGCATCCTTTGCATTCAGAGGAATTTAATAATCTGAAGTGATGAAAACGGGTTGTGAAAGTGTTGTGCGCAGGAACGCGACTCTCCTGACCTGTGTCCATGGAGCTCAGCACTCACTGGCGCACAGAGCAAAAATCACTAGGCCAAAAACAGCTGGCTGAGAAAGCTATGAAGCAGCAGGGAACGAGGCGGCTTTATTGTTTATCTTTTGTTTATGAGGCTACATTCAAGTTTAATTATACCTTTAAATTAAGGTCTAACAGGCGTCAAGAGAATTCTTCTTCCACAAAGACAAGAAAAAAAAAGACTGAGAGAAAGGAATCTGTGTTTTCACAACTCTGTGGTTTCCAAGTAACTTAACATATAGAATTAGAGAATGTTTCACTCTCTCACAGTATTTGCATTTTATAGTTTAAAGGTAAATGAAATGAGAAGGGCTCACTGCAGATATGTTTTGCTAGAAAACCTCTCATAAATAATGGGTGACTTGCATAGACACAAATTATGGATTAAGTAATAGTTTTATATGCAGATTTCATTTACTTTTATGGTGCCACTAATAGACACAACACTCAATTACAAGGTACTGACAAGGAACAAGTGAAGAATATTTGGGCATTCATGCGGCTACAGAAAGAGCAAAGAGAGGTTTTCTGCACCAAAGAGCTTACACTCTTAATATAATAGATTAACATTAAAAAAGGGTATTCAAATAACTGTATATGATTAAATCAAATTTCAAAGCTCACATATACAGGGATAGAGTTTTGCACATAAAACAAGGGTTATAGTTTATATAGAGACATGGCTACAGACTCAGAAAATGACTTATGTTGGGCAGTGTTAAATGATAAGAACTCTTTACAATTGCGTAGGGAGCATTTGTCAGTCATGTAACTTTGGCACACACATAAAATTAGGTTTAATCAAACCCACTCTACAGATTTGAATCTATCTGGCGAAAATGGTCAACTACTGTCTATTCTAACTTACAGTCAAGTCATCAACAGCATACTTATCATGTTAGAGCAGAACTGTAATGTCAGGTGTGAGCATTACAAAACTGTAAACCGAAGCTACTCTATTGTAAATGTTATGGTCTCACAGAGAGAAACATCACATTTTTATTTTGAAAATAGCATTCCCTGTGTATTCCCAAGTAATGCTATCTAAGCAGATCTAGGTCTTCAAAACTTTACGCGCAAAGATGCCAATCTCACAACTCAAGCACAGCTACACCGTTTCATGCATGATGCGTTTCATGCATGCGTTTCTGCGGTCAATATTTCACACATTCTTCTATTAATGACGTGCACCAAAGCAAAGTACACTCGACTGCTTATCACCAATTCATATTCACTTGTATTATGAGTGCGTCAAACTGGATGGACAACACATAGGGGAAAAAGAACAGTAAAAATGAAAAACTTAAAAGAGCAAATATGTCATCAGACATGAAAGTGATCTGTGTATGAATGTATCCAATTGTAATATTTTTAATGATAAACAGACTTATTTTAAAAGCGTCCGTTTGCCTCAGTAATTGCCAGCATCGACTGACTATACACTAGAAGTCAAGTTAAAATACATTGCTGCATTAAGGGGATGCAAATATTTATCACACATTTTAGCTCTCCTTGTGCAAATAAGTATATCAATAAATAAATAACAAATTTTAGCTATAAAGGATTAATCTCTGGCGCTTCCCTTCAAAAAGACTGGCCTGATTCCTTCTCGTCTGACACATCTGACAATGATGACCACTTAGGTGTAAATAAAACACATTTTATTTCATCCTCCAAAACATAAAAGCAATCATCAGGACATCTCATCACAGTGCAGAATATTATAGAACGACGAAAACTGAAGTCTACTTTTCTCAGCACAGCAACGCACATTTCACTCCCAGTGTGAGATGGAACATATAGAAAGAGACAGCTGTTTACACTTAAGTAATAATGGGTCCGGCAGTGAAGAAGTGTCTGTGATTCCAGGCCTCTTGCAGTTGCTGTCCCAGCCTGTCTTGGAATTTAGTCTATGCCCAAATGAGGGTTTTTTTCCTACTGCTGTGACATGGTTAACCCTTAATATTTCTTTACGAAGTAGCCTTCTTCACAGCACGGCCCAGGTGAGATCAAGATGATCACCCAAGGGTACACGTTTACAGTAGTAAGGAGATTAGGCGGAAGAAAACCAAGCCCTAAGATTGGTTGTGTTGCCATTACATATGTAGAACATGCTAGCAGGACACATAATAATTATAGAATTAGAAAACACTTAAGGGGAGATTTACTAAGCAGCATTTTTTTGCCGGTTCGTGGTGGCTTTACCTCCAACCCGCAGGATTCACTATCCAGCGGATTGGAGGGTTCAAACTTAATCTGACATCAATGTTGGTGGTGTCCACGCAGCTAAAATATTAAAAACACCGAAAAAAAACATCAGTTTCACTAAACGCACTTTAGTAAATGTCTCCTTTAGGCTTTTGAGCGGATTCAAAGTGTAAAAGGTTTGCATTAGGCTTTGTGCAGACTTAAAACATATGTATTGTTTTATACAAACTATTTGGAACATCCTCTATAATTTAGTAGTCCAGGAACAGATTATGCCTCATCTCTTGAATTAAAGTCTGAGGGTTTGACAGCAACTAAGAAAACAGCAGACTAGGTGTGTCTTATCTACCATCACATTCTGTACGTATATGCATACGTACAAGATATATGTTTATTGACTATACAGATTACAAGTGCAAATAGTTACCATTCAATAGATTTGCCTGAATGTTTATTTATTTATTTTTTTCTTTTAAATGATTAAAATATGCACAGCGACTAAGAGTGAGTATGATCACTACCCAACGGCAAGAGATGCACAGCTGACTTGTGCTTATAATAGATGGAGGTTTGGGGCCTCTCACAGACAAGTGCCTGTAAGTGGAGCCTGTACATGGTTACAACAAATATTTAACGGAATAATAACACAAATAAAGAGCTTGCAGCACTGGCGTGTGAATAATGTGCTGGAATTTGATTTGTGATCTGTGTGTGAACCCTCTGGGCAGTTTAGTAAAACCTGTTCCTGAGGGTAAAGAATTCCATCCCCCCCCCCCCTCTCCGTGTCCATCCCAAGAAATTCTTACATGCTACTGTTAGTATAAGCAGCGCTGTACACTCTCCAAGTTGGCAGAATTTGGCAGTTCCTAATGCTGTGAACTTTTGAGTGGTTATTTTCTATAGCTTCACCGACAGATAGCTCACCCTTTCTGGTGCTCAACTACATATTAACTTACAGCAAGAGAACATTTTACAGGGTCTGGGAAACTAGGAGTTAAATTAATTTGGAATCACTTAAGAAAATAAAAAAAAAATGAAAAAAAACAACATAATTTTTTAGTGTAATTATTAAAAAGAAAAAAAAATTACATTCACACATGAAAATAGTCCAATGATTGCTAGCAAAACCCTCGAAATATGTCTACAGCAAAAACATTTGTTCACATGCAAACAGGACAGAATGAGAGTTGTTGCTCGAGGTGACCTTTCAAATCTGCTCCTACATTTTCTGTTTAAACCTCACAGTTTGCTACTAAAATCCTATGTATATGAAAATAAAGGCAGCAGATATACTTCACTCTCAGTTCTGATCTTTGCAAAACCCTGTACAACAATCAGGGCCTGAGATATGGCAGACAACACGGCAATGGGAAGTTCCACACACATTCACAATGTTCCGAGTAGAGCATTCTGAGGATTCCAAACAGAACAGACAGGTTCCATAGAGTTCAGGGAGGTTCCACACACCACAGAGAAGATCAGAATGTACAGAGAGGTACAAAGCCACACAACAAGCACATTCCATACAATCCATACAGGTCCCAAAGAGGATCTAGACAATTCAAATATAGCCAGACAATTTGGTCAAATGTCAGATGTTTATCCAAGCATCTAAATATGTATCATCATCATCATCATAATTTATTTATATAGCGCCACTAATTCCACAGCGCTGTACAGAGAACTCACTCACATCTGTCCCTGCCCCATTGGAGCTTACAGTCTAAATTCCCTAATATAGACACACACTCACACACATAGACATATACATACAGACAGAGAGGTAGAGACTAGGGTTAATTTTTGATAACAGCCAATTAACCTACCAGTATGTTTTTGGAATGTGGGAGGAAACCGGAGCACCCGGAGGAAACACACGCAAACACAGGGAGAACATACAAACTCCACACAGATAAGGCCATGGTCGGGAATCAAACTCATGACCCCAGTGCTGCGAAGCACAAGTGCTAACCACTAGGCCACTGTGCTGCCCATGCTGCTGTATCATGTATAAGTAAACCATGTTATAACACAAACACACATTATATATATATATATATATATATATATATATATATAAGCTGTCAACCTTACTTGTATACCATAATGCTTTAAGTAGGTGGTTCTATGCGATTAACAGCTCACAAACAGCACATTTGTATCATGCCACTGGTCTGAGTTCCAGTGCTTCTAAATGAGGGTTCATGCAATGTAAGGAAGGTACACATTCTCACCAGAAAAATATAATACACCATTATATAACCATTCAAAATAGCAACACAAATTACAAACCATTAATAATACTGTAACCAGCCAGACCAAAAAGGAGCAATAATAGCACACTAAATAGTGACATTGAGAGTCATAGGGGCAAATTCAGTTGGCGCGCATTTTTACCATTACTGTGGTAAAAAGTAACGCACACTTTTGCTTGCACCTCTAAGGGGTGCTAGCAAAAAACGAGCATTACTTCTGCAAAAAACAATACCAGCTAGGTGTCTGGCGGCCCTTCCGGAGGCACCTCGCACAGATTTTTTCCCCAATTGAATTCCCTCCATAGTGTGGCAATTATCATATTTCTATGGGATTATATCCCCCCTTTTCAGAATAATAGTTTTGATTTGTTACATCATAGTGGATCATCCCACTTGCAAACAGGACATAACCAAAGTGATTCAAAGTCACTTCAACAAGCTGAAAGGAATGCATCATGCACATACATAAAATGACATGGCAGCCATCTTGTACGTAACCAATACAACATCCACATGAAAGACCAGCAGCAAGCAATTAGATTGAAAGTAACTTGTATTAAATCGATTGAAGAAGAACGAAACACCTAACAAGGGACAGTCACCTAATATTAATTCATTTGGATTTGTTCTACTTCAGTGCAGTTATTAGTAGCAAAAAAAAAACAAAAAACAATAAGATTTGTCTCTGGTAAGCCAATTGGCTCACTAAGATAATGCTAATAGCCATAGAGAAAAATGTTTCTATTATATCTTCTGACTACTCTCCCTGCTCTACCCTTATGATAACCATATATGATAATACATTTTCTGGCTTTGAAGAACATTACTAGATTCAAGTGACATGTAGTTGAAAGTAAATGACTGCCCATTACTAGGACGGCATGCATGTATAGTAATAAATAGCACTCTGTCTCAATACATTCTATATAGTAAGCACTACCCAGAAATACTGATTGCTTTCCTATCTGCTCACAACATACATTGACAAGAGGGTCCTACCTTGCTCACTGCTGTTGTCTCCACTCTGTGAAGCATGCCCACCACTCGAGGGACCCGGCGTGCCGGCAGAATGGGTGGATACTGCGTCATCATGATCTCTCCATGAGGCAGGGTTCTGATGAGGTTGTGGAGGGTTGGTGAGAAAGAAGGATGCCCATGAAAAGTGAAAAAGAAGAAGAGGAAATTAGTGAGGTACCCCAGGCATAACAAAGAATGTACTACTACAGCAACTGTACCATCTATACAGATATATATTTTAAATCTACATATGTTAAATGGGATGAGCCACAAACACAACGATTGAGAAAATGACAATTGAGTCATTTCAATGCATAATTCTGTAAATATCATTCAAAATTGTCAGAACTTTATTTGTCAAAATGATGCATTGACGTTTTAGCTGTGAACTGAAATATGTTTAGCATAGTTACAAGTAGAAGACTTTTTTCTCCAGTTTTTTTAATATTCAACACATGTTTTGCAGGTATCCACCATTATCAATTGGAGACACTTTTTTTTATCATATCTCTGACATGATGTCACATGTTATGGGATTTTCCCTCTAATTTCATATACAGAACTATAACATGGGATCAATGAGTGAATTTATTGCACATTTGTGCCTAAGAAGACCTGATGGTTATGTTAAGACAACTAGTCAGCCACAGCATGGACCTTACAGTGCCTTTCAAGGGCCATTTGGCGGTGGGCTAGCCAGATGGCAAACAGGCTCCTTGTTCAACATATGACATCACAGGGATGTGGAGAGTAAAGCAGATGCTATGTGCGTGCTGACAGAAGGAATTTCACCTTTGAATTAATATTAATCTATTGTGTACTGCACACAACAAGCATGCCTTATTGTAGCTAGCCATTCAGCAGGTAGTAGTCATGAAACTGCTACATTGGAAATAACTAAGCTTTAGTCAAATGAAGACTGATCATTCAGTCCTAAAACATAGAATACTCATATGAAAAGGGAAGGCAAACAGCGCTAGAAGTTTTCAAATAAATTACTGTATCCTACTGTGTTAAGGGCCAATGTCCCCTGCTGTTCATATACACAATCACATGCAAATCTACTGGAGTGAGCTGAAGAAGTAACTGAAATGTGACAGACAGAGACAGAGTGACTATAAGAGAGAGTATGACAGGAAACCAAGTGCCAGTAGAAGAGAACAGGAAACACCATTGAAGAATACAAGCCGGATTCATTAAGGAAAGGAAAGCAAGAAAATGAGTAACTTTGAACCTTGGCACAACCATGTTGCAATGCAAGGGGTGCAAATGAGTTGATTATTTTGCACATAAGGAAAATACTGGTGTTTTTTTCATGTAGGAAGCAAATATTTGACAGCTTTATTTTCACACGGACATTAAAAGTTGATCTAGGACATGCTCTACCCCAATTATAATTCTGTACTCACACTTTAAATTTACCTTCCCCCTCCAATCATCATCATCATCGTTTATTTATATAGCGCCAACATATTCCGTAGCGCTTTACAATTGGGGACAAACATAATAAACAAACTGGGTAAAACAGACAAAGAGGTGAGAAGGCCCTGCTCGCAAGCTTACAATCTAATGCAATGGTTTTGCCAAGGTCCAAAGTTACTCTTTTTTTTTTTTATTTACTTTCCTTGATGAATCAGGCCCTACATGTATAAAGATGGTAAGAAAGTGGGCACTGGTAATATGGTTATTGCCAAGGCTGTATTTACTGTACAGGTGAGCTAAGCCCTGACCAGTTGAGAAGTCATTGTAGAAATTCAATTTACTTCTTTTCCTTTAGATTTATTTTCTGCTACTTTGTTTTTACTGACAACCTATTTTCCCCAGTAAAAATAATGGAAGGATGTTTTTATTAAAGTGCATTAGCATGTAGGTGCAGAGAGTGTCCTCTCTACACGCAGCCTGGCTTATGCACAATGTAATTATATTGTATAATGCATAATATCTGTCCATAGCTATATACAGTAAAATGTGCCATTTACTGTATTGTAAATTGGTACATTATTCCATGTATCCAGGACCATATTACATGATTTACATACAGTACAATAAAGTTATGCTATGTGTTCTAAAAAAATTACCATTTAACTGCAAATTTACAGACTGTTCATTCTGCGGAACATTTCCCCTCACAGTATCCAAATTCTTTCACTGCATAAATCTGTGCCCCAAAGTTTTAATTCCCCGGGGGTAAAGGGAGTCACAATTCAGGATGATTAAGGAGTGTAACTGTGTCTGCTATAAGGAGCTCTGGAGCAAGGTGGAAGCATTCCTTAGACACGTGAAACAGCTGCCTTGTCACCTGCTAATAACCCGCACTAATTAATACACTGTAACACCCAGTGTCCCACCTCCCACCCAGTGTGAACGCAATCCTACACTACCCTAATAACGGCCACAAAGCTCCATGACAAGTATGGCATCTGGTCTTGGAAAATGGAGGTAAATTATTACACCAGCGACAATATTAGATTTATATCCGCTGCCTCATTGAAGACTAGAACTAGTGTAACAGATAGGAGAAACCAAGCTGGACAGAGCTCAAGATACCCAGGAAGTAATAGCACAAATGTAATAGTATCAGGAAAAAGTAATAATACAAAAATATATTACTTATGAGAAAATTATCCAAAAATTTGAGATTTATGTTGGAATTGAAGACGTATATATTGTGAATTTGTAGACTTGGGACAATTTTCAATGCTCGGATATAAAACAAGGTGCTCACACAGACATTGTGAGAATAGCCTGCATGTTTTTAACGCAAAATCGTGACGTAAAATTTACACCAAGTTTCGTGTTAGGATCTTAGGGCCCGAGTCATTAAGGAGGGCAAAGCAAAAAAAGGAGTAAGTTTGATCCTGGATGTACCATGTTATGACACAAGGGGTGCAAATTAGTCTATTATTTTGCATAGAAGTTAAATACTTTCTGCTTTTTTATTTAGCACACAAATACTTGATAGCTTTATTTTTATATTGAAATTTAAAGCTGATCTAGGACATGCCCTATCCCAAATATAAATCTGTCACCACATTTTAAATTTTTCTCCCCCCTCCAAAGCAACATGGTTTTGTCCAGGTGCAAAGTTACTCCTTTTTTATGCTTCCCTCTCCTTAATGACTCAGGCCCTTAGTCTATATATTTACACGACTGAATGCAATGTGTAAGTAAATGTACTATAGTGTGTTGTGTGTTATATGTTATTCCAAGATATGTAGTTTACTAAATACAACAATAAAAGTAACAATACGCTAATTTCAAAGGCAAACATGATGCTATTTAGGGCAGGGTCATTTTCCTTATTTTGCTTCTCTCTGGAAGCACATGCGCTTATTGCCTGTATTGTAAACTATTCCCCTGACATATATCCAAATGTGCTATATATCTATAACGCATCTATAAAGAACTTATAAAGTAGTACAATCCAACAGCCGTCCAATCATAAACATAATAATGTATTGTTGCTGCTCACTGCTGAAATGACCCATCCTGGGTCCCAGTGGTACAGAATCACTGTATCCTTCATTTCATATACTGAATGTATAAATATTGAACATTGTGGGTGCCATAAACCCTACATTAGTGTTATGGTTAGAGGATTCTGGGTAATGAGCACCGTGCAGGACCACGGAGGCAATAATAGTCCAAAAACATTGAAATAAGGCACTGTAAACTGTAGTAGGTAAAGGCTACAAAGTACATGGTGAAAGCAAAATGAGAGAAAATGCAACGTGCCCCCTTCAACACCTAGGAAGAACAAAGAGGGTTCCAGCTCATCACTACAAAAACAATGGAGGTGGGGTTGTTACAGGGTAATCACATAAACATAGGGATAACAGACGGGGAGATATAGGACATTGGATGCTATAGCAGTGACAACGCATAAGGCTCTGGAACAACGATAAGACTATAGGATAGGACAAATTATAATATATATATATATATATATATATATATATATATATATATATATATATATATATACATACATATACACACACACATACTTACTATCAATGTTCGTTGTGTAATTTACACTGATGCGTAATATATATATATATATATATATATATATATATATATATATATATATATATATATATATATATATATATATATATATATTTTAGATATATTTTCTCTCCTGCATAAACAGATGTAATTATAAATATATAATTCCCCCAAGACTTAATAAACGGCTTACTTATATGTACATGGGCAGACATGCTACAGAAACCTTAATAATTTACGATACAAATGTGCCTTTCTTGCTCCCATCTAATTGTATTAAAGAGCAGAGTTTCCAGGTGAAAAGCTGAGAATATTGAGCAGCCCAATACAAAGCAGATGAAAAAGACATCCAAGAAGCAAGGTCCCATGGGAAGGCATTTTCTATTTGCCGGGCCGCAGCCCCGCAGCTGATAATGCAAGTTGTAATTAATATAAAAGCAGGAGACAATATGGGAAGAGCTTGTACTTGCACTGCCACAAGAGATCTCTGTGTCTAGAATGTGTTTCTCATTTACACACCAGCCCGCCCCGCAAAATACTACTTTATCTGCACAGGCGCCCTGGGAAGGTTAAAAAATGGATTTAGTAACATAATTGGATATTGCTAAACCTACAAAAGAGAATGAAGTCCTTATACTGATTTGTTTTTAGTTGGAAACACTCCAATGGGAATAAATCAGCGTATATCTGTGTGTACATGTATATCTAACATATATATATATATATATATATATATATATATATATATATATATAAAATCTTAAATGTTACATGTGTGTATGTTTATTACAATTGTGTTTATCATTTATTTATGTAACATCTACTATTTCTGCAGTGCTGTATGACCCAGTGGCATTTGAAATTGAGTTTATCTACAACGGGCACACAAGCATACAGGCAAACTATGGCCACTTTAGTCTTTAGGTAGCGGGATGAAACCCAAGTACCTGAATTAGACCCAAGTACATGAATGAGACCTGAGTAAACACGGAGAGGTCATACCAATTGTATCACTGGCTCCCCTTCCCCTACAGAATCCTTTTCAAACTCCTCACCACCACTTACAAGGCTCTCTCCAACTCTACTGCCCCTTACATCTCTAACCTCCTCTCCATTCACACTCCTGCCCGCTCCCTGCGCTCGGCCAACGACCGCCGCCTCTCCTCCACTCTTATCACCTCTTCCCACTCCAGAATCCAAGACTTTTCCCGTGCAGCCCCCCTTCTCTGGAACGACCTCCCTCATTCCATCCGTCTCTCTCCTACTCTGTGTTCCTTCAAACGTGCACTCAAAACTCACCTCTCCCTCAAAGCCTACCAACCATCTACTTAACCCCCATCTCCTCCCTTTAGCTCGTCCTCCCTTCTCTCCTCTTGCCTCAACTGGCTCCTCTTGTGCCTGGTCTGTTTACCCTCCCTTAGGATGTAAGCTCATATGAGCAGGGCCCCCTCCCCTCCTGTCTCCATACCTGTTCTTCCGCTCCGTCTTTACTGTATATGACTGGCCGGAGTTTATGAAGTATTGGTACTTTTTGTTCATTGTTCTGTATGGTTTCACCCTGTATAGTCTACTGTTAGTACTGTGTGCGGCGCTGCGGATACCTTGTGGCGCCTAACAAATAAATGATAATAATAATAATAATAATAATATCAGAATTAGCACCCTGCATTAATTTCATATAAAAGGCCCCAGCACTAGAAATCAGCAAAGCAGGTTTATTTCTCTAACTACCAGCAAACATAGAGGTGCATCTTCATGTGAATTGTTTCCCTAGGTCAGGGTTGGGGAAGTCCCAGAAGCCTGCCAGCCAACACACCCTAAAAATACTACTGGTGCTTACAGTTTAGGAAACATTTCTACTTATGACAGTTGATGTCCCTGGCTCCTTAAAGGATCCGACTTGTTTATAGATAGGATTTGCTAGCGTCTGACTATTACATGATTTTGTCCACCACTGTCCAAAGTTCTTATACTTCTGTTCATCGCGTGTATGTTAAACGAAGAAGACAATGCTTAACAGCAGGCTGGGGCTTAGATTACAGTTTCCCTGTATTTGTAGTACAAATCATCGCCGCAATATAATCTGGTTTGAAAATAATCATGAAGAAAGACTATCAGCAAAACCGATGCACATATTCTGATATTCTGAATACATAGGTTCTTTTCTGGGTAGATAAGTTGCTTGAGGAGTCTGTGGGGGGAACACAGGCTACAACATCTTCTGCCATAGAAGCCATATCTCAGAGCACTGGAGTGGAGTCTTTGAAGATGGTGATATCTGTGAGATGCCTGTTTTGAATTTACTACTCTACCTGTGCTTTTATTGTCTACTGATTGCAAGATACAGTTAGATGTGCAACCTTTGCATTACAGGCCTTTAGGATTTCAAATATGGGTATAAATGTGCAACTAACAAAATGAACAGTACAAGCAGCCCGTCTTATAATGTCACCATAATAACTGTTCACATGTAATCAAGGAAGGAAAGTGTTATGAAGTCTGTGTGTCAGCCAGACATCTATGTGACTGGGTCATAATGCTCTTCTAGTCTACAGTATTCATTCATATATCTAAGCTATCAGTGAATTAATTTCAAAATCGTAAGAATTGTACTGTGTTTACATCACAAACACAACAAAAGTCAATATTATACAAAAATGTAAAAATAACAGAAAAGATATGTTGCTTTCTATTAACTCCTTTACAAGGAAGTGGGTGATTAATGTGGATACAGCTGATTAATGTGGATAATTCTAACAGTCACATAATTAGGCATTCTAGATACTTTTATATAAGTTTCATAAGTGTATCGGTAAGTGCACAAGGCTTCATAGCAGTGACTACACAACCACAAATGTATATGTTGCAGTATTCTATAGAAGAATAATACTACATCATCAGATACATAGAAAACATACACACAGTAAGTTTAAACACACAATTCCAGTGTGAAAACTACATCTCATATGATATTGGATGTTTATAATGACCATGGTGTTTCCAATATGCACACAGTATATTTCAAAAACTGCAGCTATGATAAGATGTTAATGTTACAGCTTCAGCAGACACACACAGACCAGAAACCCTTACACATACCGCTGTCACTCCTGCACCACACTTCCCTTGTGTGGTTTTCAGCTAGAATTGTTCCTTATTGCCGCACTCAGGTAAACTGTAAACTTAGCACAAAGTCAAATTTTTAATCTAGACTTCATATAAACAATTTATGGAAGTGTTTAATTCCAGTGCCAGGCAAGAAATGCTTTTCTAAGCACACAAAGTTACAAAATGTGTGCATGATATTCAATCAGCTTTTTCATTGAAACTTGAGCTTAACCAAACTTATGGATCAGGAGTAAAGCAATATGTTGTATGCTCATGTGAAAAGCTCTAACTCGTTGCACAGGAAGGGAACTAGTCCAAGTATGCACTGTCAACTTCAGTTTATTTAAATATCAGATATCCACCAAATTAGTTTTTCAAATTTACTCTATGCACATTGCAAAGTATGTGGTAGGTTAGTCTTTTGTGTAGCCTATTTTTATGTGTTTTCGCAACCACTATCTTTGCATGCAAAAAAATCCCATCTTGCTTACATAGCTGCTTGCAGACATACAAAACTAAGTGCCATGCCAAATTCAGGCTATCGTGGCTTTAGAGCTTTCAGGCATCTGCACCATGCGTTGTAACAAAAAGAGATCATGCTATTTTTCATAGGCATAGTGTAATTTCGATCAGATGCACACAGTATCATTTCCAGCTGGTGTAATATCTATCAAGTAGAAAAATCAAAAGCACAGCTCATATAATATAATATAATATAATATAATATATATATATATATATATATATATATATATATATATATATATATATATATATATATATTGTGTGTGTGTGTATTTAATATGTGTGTGTGTATGTAGTGTGTATATAATGTGTGTGTATATATGTGTGTGTATGTGTAGATATGTGTGTGTATATATATATATATATATATATATATATATATATATATATATATATATATATATATATATATATATATACACACACACACACATATAATACTGAAATACTGTACATATACACAGTGGTGGAATTATATACATTGCAAGTGATTCTTACTAAAACTTATTCCTAATGAAAGGTGTCTACAAATAAAGCCTGAACATTGATAGCAGACACAGAGGATAACTATACAGTCATGTTTATTTGCTGTACTATTTATTACATGGTTGCTATGGGTGATACTATGTTATTGAATGGGTAATTCTGCATATAACTCTCAAATTATGCAATACGTAAAAGGTGTCATCTAAACAATGTAATTGATGGAGATGTCATCTGGACATTAGTTACCCACCAGACACTTCATAAAGTTCTCAGGACACAAAGATAAAAGACCTCTCATGTCACAACTTTGAATAAAAGAACTGTCCTGTGTACGCTTCACATAAGTCAGCCTGGAGCAAATACAGAGGAATTCCTGGCAAGTCCTATTCTGCGCCCAAGCAAGCACTCAACTGCAAGCTAACCTTCTACAGGCTTCCGCTCAAGTGCGGAGCTCATGAACACAACCTCATGCACTCCTGGAATTATTTACATTCTTCCACTAAAGAAATCTCCAACAGGTCCAGGATTCTGCTAATGCATTACCGTCCAAACCACAGCCTCTAAAGCAGGGAAAAGTTACTTTTCAGAATGTAATACAAACACACTGTATTTAAGTCGCAGTAGGTTGACTATCGCCATAAAGGAGCATATACCAAATAAAATAAAACAAAATCATCTTTTTTGGGAGTTAGCATTTGACCTTTGAATCTGAGACATTCTTGAAGATGTGGCATCAGAGTAGGGAGTATTTTACAGTAAAGGTACGATAAGATAAGAGAGCATAGGAAAAAGAAAAAACAGGAAAGGGAGGGAACGGACAGTTTTGCTTTGTTTTCAATTACCAAATTGGAAATTTTAAGAAAATTAGAAAGTAAATGATTGCCTTTTTGTATATCCACTGTGATAAGTATAAACAGAGTGTGTTTTTTTGTTATAAAGAGGCAAAAAAAGGATAATTTGTCCAATTTATGCTGTCTGTATTTTTATCTACATGTGTGTATACATATATATATATATATATATATATATATATATATATATATTTTATATGTTGTCTCCTGGAAAAGTTACTCATTGTGATCTGCATACACTTATAATGTCATAAGTAACAAAATAAACTGGTTGGCTAAAACTATTTGGGGGATGTTAGTGAATTATTAAATAATCATTTCCGTTTACTATTCTACTCCAAGGCCTCCTCTCACTCATGTACAGTGAACAGTCACGGTTTTAGTGCAGAGGTGTGCAACTTTAGCTATTAAACTAAACTTCCCATGATGCTCAGCCTGCCAGCAATTGGTTGAGCATCATGGGTAGTCTATTTGTGCAACAACTGGAGTGCCTAAGGCTGTTTAAATATAGAGTCCAAATATAAACTATATTTTCTATTCTGAAGTAGTTTATACATACATTTATATGTAACATTCTTTGAATAAAAGGATTTCCAGTAATATAGGAAATAATAAACATACAAAGTTACAAGATAAATGCACTGTATGATAAACAAGTATACCAGTACAACAATGCAGCAAAGAATAAGCAGAACTATACAGTAACAATAATCCGCCAAACATTCAATAAAAATCACACAGACTTTAACAAAATATAGCAAAATATACCATGTTGGTATATTATAGTTAATTTATTGAGATACAAATTCAAAAACAACATAACATTTTATTTTAAAAACCCATTTATTTCACAACTTAAAAATGTATGGTAATTTAACATGCCGAAATAAAGCCCCTTATACTTGGATTCACCTCGTAAGTCATATGGCCCCTAATATATCATTGTTATGAGAGGTTAATATATTTTATATCTACTGTAATGAAGTATTACATTAATAGGTTTTAATAAATAGCCTCTTGTTATAAATTTATTATGATCGGTATTGCTTCAAAAGCAAGCCAGTCTAATGCCAAATGTAAAGATTATACCGTATTCTTCAGAAAAGGTCACTGCAACGTAATAATTATCAGTAAGTCTTAAAAGACATATATAGACAGGGACTTGCAATTTGCCAGATTGGGTCTGAATTAGTATTTTTATTGGTGATATTTTAACACCAAACAGTCCTTAGAGAATGGTTTAAATTACACTGATACAAACATGTTCTATTATGATTATGAAATAATTTGCAAACAGTTTTAAACTAGAAGAATGACCAAAGGGTAATGCCATAATAATATGACCTAATAGTGAGTTCCGGCTCTATGAAAACGATGAGGTTTTTTGGACTGCATGCTAAAGTCTTTATGATTAGCAACCTGCACCTGAGAAAACATGTATTTGACATTGCCCAATAGACGCAGACAGTGATCATACTAAGAGGGGGCACGGAGGCCATATAACTACAGGCTGAGCTCCATTCCCAATTATCCTGCACAATTCATCAAACCCACATTGCACTCAGCACAATGGGCTTTATATAGAGAAATAAAGTGAAAGTGAAACTATACAGTTGTATTGTGAATTTCCACAGTCAATGCATGATATATATATGGTGTTTTGGAGTAAAACAGCGCAACTTCTGTACAACTCAAAATGACACCAAAGGTCACAAATGTGTAATGATAGAAAACTTGAGGTCAGTAATAACACAATATCCTCCTATACTGCACATAGAGATAGCAAAATAATACTTCTCAGACACTGTTCTGCACCGTTTTCTACTAGATGCTATTACTTTTAATTTTGGAGAAATGTTGATCATCACATGACCCATATCAAGGATGAGTTCCTGCTGACCTCGGGTAACCTCACAAGTGGAAGCCACAGATACCATGAGTGTAGAAGGCCTCTACAAGGTTCATCTCCTGTCATTTCACAATAAACTGCAATAAGGGCTGGAAATGGCTCTAATAAGCCTTTATGCACAATACAGTGCTATGCTGTAAGGAACAGCACAAATGGTTGTTATTTCTGGAGTAATCAGGAATACTGAATTCAGTACATCAATGCAAACCCAAAACACAGGTGCAATTTACTCAAAAGGTTTTCAGATGTTAATCAAATGACCAAATTGCTTACCAAAACACGTGTTTGTCTTGCCTACTTGGAAACCATGCCCTGACCACAGTACTCAAGGGCAACCCTGACACAGAAGATAATCAACAACAATTCAACAAAGTAAAAGACCTATGTAATTGACACAAACATTGGCTGTGCAGGCACCAAACATTTTTTGCCTGTAGGACAAACATGTGATAAAACAGACTTTCTCAACCTGCGTCTCTCTAGCTGCTGTGGAACTACAAGTTCCAGCATGCCCTGCTCCGGTTGGGAGGACATGATGAGACCAGCAGTTGGCGAGCCACAGGTTGCAAACCTCTGTGCCAAATCAAGTAATGGGCATTAAAGCATGATAAAGTCATCTTAACCTAGGCAAGTACGTGAATTCGGACAATGTTGTGCATTTAAAGACACTGGAGTACATAATCTGAGCAGTACATGATCTGATCTCTAAGTATTATTTAAACAGCTACAGCTACATAATGTAAAGAAAAAAAAGAAAGATTTTATAAGTGAATTACTGACCTGGCGCAATGCGTGGATAAAATAACGTAGAATTCAGGAGTCAATGTGTCAAATTTAGGAGCTAGCATGATATCTAAAGGTGCATCCAATTACATTAATAGAAAGGACTCAAAAAAATGTAAGCTCCTGAAGACATTTTTTTTGGCGCACAGTCTTACTCGCTCCCGGGACTTGTCTGACCCAGATTATAAAACAACACTGTGCAAAAATGACATGATGTATGCCTGCTCAGTATACATCAGTTAGGTCAGCTATCAATTGTGCATGTTAATCCCTTTCTTAAATATTTGATACTTAGTGATCGGGTATAAGTTACCCAATTCTTTAAAACTACATTGTTTAAACCTCTGCTTCATGGCAACTTCTATAAACAGTCACCCAGTGACTTAATGGTCGAGAGAGGGGAACAATTTTGCAAGCGACTTAGGGGTATATCTACTAAACTGCGGGTTTGAAAAAGTGGAGATGTTGCCTATAGCAACCAAACATATTATAGATGTTGTTTTGTAGAATGTACTTAATAAAGAGTAACTACAATCTGATTAGTTGCTATAGGCAACGTCTCCGCTTTTTCAAAGCCGCAGTTTAGTAAATATACCCCATAGAGTTGATATGATGACGATCATAAATGCAAGGCTTCCAAAAATAATTTAGAGTACAAATATGAATAAGAGTGAAAATAAGTGGGTGCAATTAGTTATATGTGACTATGAGAGACAACAATTACAGCAAGTAATGTACTTGAATCGGAGGGAACTGTAATGAGTTCCTAGGCCGATAGGGGGTTAATCAAACGTTAAGACACAAGTGGATGACCATGTTGCTATATCTTTGGCTGATTCAAGAATTTGTCCTAAGAAATATGTCGCGCCCATCTATTAGTAGCCTCTCGGCCAGTGACTTTAAGGAGTTTATCATAATGTTGCAAGTAAAGGCTACATTTAGTTCTTGATTATAGATTTCACAAACAGCGGGTTATGTCTAAGAACACCAACATAAAACGACAATTCTCACCCTGTGTAGGGATTCTACCACAAATCTGGTAAACTCATAGTCATCTGTTTCTGGTTATCTAAGGACAAGATTTACTAATCACATGAATGTATTTTGGGAGAGCTGCATTATTATCATACCTTAGGTTCAATATAGAAGGACTGGGTAATCACTAGGAAAGCCCAGATTCATAATACTGGTGTGAACTGTATTTTCTAAGCTCAACAAGATTGTTGTTTTTATTTTTCCTGATTTGTTAAGAGTTTCCATTCACAAGATGCCCAATTCCTACATGTGAGTTGCATTTGCATTACTACCAAACCATGAAGAATAACAAAAGCAGTTATTTAAATATGTCAACAAATCACCTTTAAAACTCCATCACCAACTTTTGTAACACATAGTACACCATACTAAAATGGTAAACAAATAAATAGCACAGCCAACGTTACACCACAATATTGTTCAAATGTGATCGTTCAGATCAGACATAGTTTTGGACACCTAAAATCTAAGTGGCATCATATAAAGCATTCACTGAAATATATCCAGTCTACAACTACAGTTTGCTAAGTCAAATATTAAAATCAATATTTAGCATTTAAGCAACTTTTCTGGACATTCTTAAGAGAACAAGAAGTGATTTATGTTTGAGCAATTAAAGTCTCTCATAAATCTTATTGCTAAACATTTGCACATAAGGTATATTATTAAGTGGATAACTATATATCTAAATAAGCAATGGCACGGGGTGTAGAATACGATGGGGCTGTATGAATACAAGACAATAAAAAAAATGTAAATGGAGTTTAGTTTATGGAAAATTGGAAAAAGTATTTTAAAGATCTACAAACACTTTTAAAGATAAAGTTTTATTTATGCTGGTGTACCTCTTGTAGTATTAACAGTACTAGGGCGTCACTTTCAGCAGCTACTTATATAATGAAATCTATAAATATAAGTAGAAATTTCTATTTTTTATTGGAAGTAAAATGATTTATTTTTTGGGGTCATGTTTTTTCCATGTTTATTCTAAGACACTGAACATCCCCAAAATAATTAATTGTTTTAATAACACTTGATGCTATATTCTTCATTCCCTAAATGCCTCTCCTGGTCACCTAAATCTTGGGACTATAAAAGGTTAGTTATTACCAAGGAGCAGAGTAAATTGGCTTTAGCTGTTGCCATCTGTCAGACCCTAAACAGGCCGGGTGTGTAATCTACTAAACGGGACCCAGCTCTCAGACTGTGCTGAGAAAGGAAACTGGACGATACAGAGGGGGAGGAATGTATATATGTACAGCAGTATATATACAGATCCTGTCTATTGTTCATCCCTTCCTAAATCCTCAAACCTTTGGAAGCTACAAATCTAGAGATGGAAGACCCTGCCTGAAATATACCAGAGAAGTATCATGCCCTGGAACTCAGATGTTACAGTGTTTATGCAGGAAGTCAGAATCAAACCCACACAAACACACCATGATATATTGAGAAATATACACTACATGTTTAATCAATTGTAACTACTTCATTTCCAGGCGATTTTGACTTTCTATAAATACAAGAGTTAATTTAGCCTAATGTTAGTGTGTCTTTATAATAAACAATAGCAACATTAATCTGGAATAGAAGCCATTTCACTTTCTATTTCTAGTTAGGATCATACAATGGAGATCACATTGTAAAAATACAACAGCACGACAACAATAAACTACAACAGCATAAACAGCCATAGTAACTCAGTGACGGCAAGTATCCATTAATACAAAGTTGAGTCTTTAGCGGTAGGTCATTTCTATCAAGCCTTCAATAAAATGCCTCATTCTAATGTTCCGAATTATTAAAGTGTTAGAAATCAATGCTTAACCTGTAATACCGCTGTTAATAATTCTCTCCAGCTCTCCTTAATAGAAAGTCAATTATTGGTTCATTAAAGGTTACGATCCTTTACAAGAAGGGGCTCCGGGCGAATAGCTGGTGTGTAGCTTGTACCAAATAATAATAATAAAAATAATCGTCACAGGAAAACACACACGCACGCCAAAATTAAACATACACCCACAAACCGAGATTGGGAAAATGTTCAGCAACAAAAAGGTTAAAACTGCCCATGTAATAATTATATACTGGGATAAAAGTGCATCATAATGTAACTTAGTGAATGAGGCCCCTGTGCACCATAACACTCCAGGATATGGTCTATCAATAGACGCACATAACAATAGGTAACCAACATGCTTGCGTCTGACAGAAGGAGGTCACCGCGTGTAAACAGCCAGCCATAGAGCACGTGGAATATACACAAGCGCATACACTTATATTAGGGGCCCCGGAACGCATTGCACAGCACAGCACAGCACAGCCACTCACTGCAATGCCCTGTAGGCCCCTACACAGCGACACACTTCAATCAGATAGCGCTATAACTAGCGTCAGACGCACATGACACATAGAACAAATTAACATCGGACTCACGTGGTCTGCGAGGTTAGTGGAAGATCCGGACAATTCTTCGTGGTCAGACTTTGAGCTCCCGTCCCTCTCATCAATCACTAAGTCTATGGGCATTTTTCCTTTCAAACAGCTGATGTATCGATGGCAGAAATTATCACACAATTCATGGACCTGGGGAGGGAGGAGAGGCCGGGTGAGAGGGGAGCACGTTATGTTGGTGTAAGGAGTAACACGCCAGTGTCCTCCAAGAGTAACTATCATTAAGGGCTGTAATAGTTGCAGGCAAGGAAACAATAAAGAAATTGTAGCAGCAGATATTATTCTCTGGAGACCGGAGCAGCAACAAGTAGAGAGGAGGAGAGGAGAGAAGGAAAGTGCTAGAGGAGAAAAGAGATAGAATGGCAGGATAGATGTATGGAGAAGAGGAGGAGAGGAGAGAAGGAAAGAGCTAGTGGGAAAAGGGGAGAAAAGAGAGAGAGAGAATGGCAGGATAGATGTATGGAGGAGAGGAGGAGAGGAGAGAAGAGACAGATGTAGTGGCTAGAAGAGGGAGATAAGGTGAGAATAGGGGAGAAGAAAGATCTGAGGGGAGATATTGGGGGGGGGGTAATGTAGAGATGGATAGAGAGAAGTAGAAGGAGATATAAGGGGTAGCAATGGAACAGACAGATGAGAAGAAAGAGGGGATGTATGTGAGCAGGTGAAAAGTATAGAAAGGTGAATTATGGGGTCACATGGGGGATAAGGTACCAGTGTGGACGGTACAATTCGGTGGAGATAAGATCCCAACCTCCCCACAGACCGCCAAAGTCCAAAGTGACATTCATTCCCCGGGGTGTCAGGATAATACGATCCGAAGTCGAATCTATTCCTTGGGGCCAGAGTGTACAACAAAAAATCCGATGTCTCTTCCCCTACATATAGTCACCACAAACCAAAGTGACATCTATTCTCCAGAAACATGTGGACACCCTAAACAGGGTTCAGATCCGTTTCCCGGGGCATGCGGGAGCCTCAACCCGGCAGGGGAACTTTCCGCTCAGAGACACTGGATCACACATTAGCTTTAGCACCACGAATTAGTTTCGCTCAATTACATTTTCCACACGAAATTCGCATAATAGAACCCGACGGCAGAGATGGAGTTGGTGTAAAAACTCTCTGCTTTATCCAGCACTTTTATGCACACAAGATTAACAGCGAATTGTCACATCGTGGAAGAGGAATCATTAATTATTTCGGGGAACAAAATAAAAAACAGGAACAGATACATAATTTCTAGTATATAGCATCTATCACAAGGAAATATTACATAAAACTAATATATATATATATATATATATATATATATATATATATATATATATATATATATATTTATATATCTATATATATATATATATATATATATATATATATATATATACACACATAGGTACACACTGGTTTCAAAAGTAACTTTACTTAATATTATACTACACCTATATGTGTAAGCATATTAAATATATACCCACATATATGTATATATATATATATATATATATATATATATATATATATATATATATATATTTACAAGTGGTGTGTGCAGCTTTGTGTGTATTTGTGGTCATAGATACATTTATCAGTATGTACTGTATTTTCATTAACACACAGTTTGTGAATTAAGCTGATATGTCATCAGTAAGTGTTCTGGAAGTAAAAACAATATATTTACCTTTTCTAATTCCAGGAGGTGAAACCGCAAGACTTGGATCGCCTGGATCATCTGCAATGACAGCACTGGCCGTTATTCTGGGGAATTGGTTATTTTGTACTTGGATTATGCAGAAAAGGACGCTGATTCAATGCTCCTATAAGGAGCTTTACATTAAGACAATAGTGTTTTAAATTAGGGCCGGGAAATGTTCTCTTTTTTTTTGTTTAAGTCGGTGATGATTTGATATTAGGACATGAGATTGATCAATGTGGGGACAGAAAGCAGTATTAGGTTAGGACAGGCCCAAATCCCCTCTCTCTTTCTCTCTCTGCCTTGTGCATATTCCCTGTCAAGGGGAATACTAATTATCCAGCATTTTAGTTTATTCCTTGGTCACGGTTGAGTCGGTCTGATCAAGTGTAATCCTGCCCTGATTCCCTGAGACTTCTGATGAATGTCCTGGCTGCTAATTCGGTGACATTAACAATCCGAGGAGCAGGCAGCTCTACAGGTGACATCGGCAACAGAAACGACACATTTCACATTTCACAAAAAATAATGTCTGTTCCCTTGTACCGAGCTCATCACTCGCTGCTTCCTCCCTCCCTCCTGCTTTGTTTTCTGCAATTACAACACTATTCAAGTTTATTTCCTCAAACACACTATAGGAACAAGGAGCAGTAAAAAAAATAAGACCCAGCTCACCAAGTTGTCCAGCTCGGGGTTGGAGGAGAAAAGAGGCTTCTCTGCCCGGACCTGTGGAGAACAGAGCAAGTTAGAACCCGCCGGTGAAGAGTTAAGTCTGCGGGATTTGGGAGTGGGGAAATTAAGTTTAAACTACATAGGAAAACGGAATAAAATATTAATATATCCATATTAACTTTGTCATCCAAAATCCCAAAACATTATAATATATATATATATATATATATATATATATATATATATATATATATATATATATATATATATATATGTGTGTGTGTGTGTGTGTGTGTTTATATTATAATACAATAATATAAACGATAGAACAATGAATGGCTTTAAATTAGTAAAGTATGGCTTTTGATGTTTAACAGAAGTAATAATAAAAATGAGTAATAATAACCACTATAGCCACATAATAACCAGTGAGTATCCCGGCCAGTTACATGTTTACTAATTCAGAGTTACAACAGTGTATCAGTCTGTAGACAGGAGATATTTATGTGGTCATACAGCGCAGTGTTAGCTGCCAGGGCCTGGTGACCGGCAGAGGTTCTGGTGTGGGGTGCAAATTTGGGGGTGTAATAAAATAGGGTAAGTGACCTGTTTTGCGAACACAGCGATGTCTTCATTAAAGGAATCCGAGGAACACACGTCCCCTCCCGCGACTCCCGGCTCCCGTGGGGTACACGTCGCCAGTTCACATTTCTCAAAAACAAGAGCTAGAAGAGGGAAAAGGGGGTGCCTGTAGGAGCGCCCCAAACAGGGAACAAGAGGGCAGAGCCGTCAATCAATTACCAAGTTCAGAATTTGTGCTAAAATTCATCAGCAGATTGCAGAGCGCACATAACCCACGTCCCATGTTAAATAATAAATATTTAATATATCGAAACGCAAAACAAACCTGAGTAAAATCGGTCTTGTGTACACAAACATTTTACGAGACACAATAGCTTAAGCATACTATTACATACTATTACATACTATTACATACACTGCAGGGTTTGTTTTAATCTCCTAAAAAAAAAATAATACAGAAATGTGTGTGTTTTGGAAATAATCTCTTGCTAATCAAAATGACAAACGGCACATTTCTCAAATCTTAATGATAATATTGCAATTTGTGGCTGGTGAATACGGATTTGCAGTTTTGCTGTCCATAGCAACAAGCTGATTTTTTAATCCCCTCTTTACTTGCTCCTTTAATCCCTAATTGCTCGGTATTAGGAATCCTCTCTGTTCCCCTAATGAAGTTAGTGTTTCAGTGGCTGTCTCTCTGCTGGGCTTCCCAGGGAATTATTACACAGACAGACAGCCAGGCCTGGGGAATGGTTGTGCCGAAGTCCTGTGCACATAATTCTCATTTAAACCTGAAATTCCTGCTGTTAACCAGCTCGTGTGTGTGTGTTCTCTCAGCCCTGTTATTTTGATGTGCAAGATGTTTATCTCACTCACTTTCCTCAATTTCTTGTTGGTGTAAGATCATTGCTAAGACACTAACTGACAAGCCTGTATGTAGTGCATAGGGGTGCCGAGGGTAATGCTAATTTAGCTGCCGGTAATGCTTCTGCTATGGGATATGTACATCCACTGTTTACTTATATACAACATGCCATCCTTATAGAGTACCTACCCATAGATCGCATCTTTGTCCCGTTTTAGGGCATCGTTCACAGCAGACCCCATGCTGGTGGGCATAACATTGGGATGGGGGGCATGAGTTCCATAGTGCTGGCTGGCATGTAAGGGGGGTCCGTGGTTTAAGTGGTGTACCGGAGGGATAGGTCGAGGGGCATGTGGGTCACCATACATAGAAGTTGGCACCCCCACTCCGTCCATGGCATAGTGCGGTAACTCATCGTACTAGCAGGAAAAGAAAAGAGGAATTTAAGGGGAAAAACAGAGACATATACAACAGAAAGCAATGAAAGAGCAGATGCTGGCAGAATGTGAGGGGGAGACAAATTGAAAAAAAAATAATAAAAAAAGGAATGTAGTAAAGGCCTGGTAGAGAAAGAGGAAATACCATATATAAAAAAAAATAATAAACTATACAACAAAATAAAAATAAACAAATGATATGTAAGCATAAATGTAAATAAAATATTTGCGGACAATATATAAATTATACGATGACGAAATATTGAAAAATAAATAAATCTGAAAGCATCCACATCAATAAGTAAAATCGTGGAGTCCCATAGAGATAGAAGAGTTACCAGGAACATTGAGGCGTGTGCGGGGTCTTTACTGCTCATCCAAATATATAAAATCCCCCCGGAAAAAAAATAAAAAATAAAAAAAAGTGCAAGATCTTCGGAGAGAAAAAAAGGAAATGGGAAAATCTAAGAATTGGATTTGTTTGAATAGAAGCTGGAGTAAGAGACTGACATGAGGAACCAGGGCAGTAGGAAGAGAGGAGACTGACTACTGAGAAAGAGAAAGAAGAGAGAGAGAGAGGGTGGGAGAGAGAGAGAGAGAGAGGTGTGTGTCAGAGAGCGAGAGAGAGCAAGAGAGAGAGAGAGAGAAGGAGAGAGCAAGAGAGAGAGTCAGAGAGTGAGGCGTGCAGAGGACACACAAAGCACTGATCACTCATATCAATTCTTTATTAACACACATATATACAGTGTATACACACTGAATGGCTTTCCCACACTGGTCACAACATAGACCATGACATGCAGCAGCAATATTGGCAATAGAAACCGACGTTATCCCAGGGCATTTAAACCTACCCTTTGCGCCATCAATAAACTCCGCTCCGTGCGCCCTATAGTGTATCCTTAGCCCTCTTCCCAGTAACGCAGGCTGTCCGTATCCTGGGGTGGTGGGAAGGGTAAGGGGGCCAGGGGTGGGGGGGGGGATAATCAAAATATTTGTTTTTCTTTCTGCAAATCCAGGAACCGGCACCAAGACGAGAAAACACAATCATACAATCATGCTGATCATAAAAGCCAGGTTTGGGGAGCAAATTCTCCTTCTTTAATTTGTGTTGATTTTTTTTTTTTTTTTTTTAACAATTATTTTATTTCTTCTTGTTCGCAATGGCAAAGTATTCTAAAAATCTTCCAAGTAAGAGTTAGTATCGGCCCTGTAGAGAGCCACATGTACCCAAGCTGGTTACTCTCATGGCGCTCCGCCACTTCAGATGTCAATCAGAGGCAGAGCATGTCAAGGTGCTGAATGAGGGATGGTGGCAGGAGAGGAGGAGGAAGATGATGGTGATAGTGATGAAGATACAACTGAGCAGCAATTCTTCCAACCACTTCTCTCTTTTTACGTCTCTCCCCTGATGCTCCTATCTTTCTGTAACTCCTCTTGACAGCTCCCTATAGATCTATGTCTGTTTTATTTTTTTTTCCAATGACACGTGAAAAAAAAATCAAGATCCAAATGACGCAAAAATGCCAAGAATAAAAAAAAATGCAAATAAATACAAAAATATATCTTAGTAACAAAAAAAAAATAGCAACAAAAAAAAAGAGCAAAGTGCTTCCGTGTGCAGGGAGTGAGGAGCGGAGTTGGGTGGATGAGGTGGGATTTTGCAGCCTGTCTCTGGCAGATGAGTGACTGCTGGCAGGTTGGCTGCTGCTGGCTTATACAAGAGAACTCAGTTTGTTGAGCTGATCGGCGGGAGAATGAAAATGACGGAACCCGGAAGTAGAGGCAGCCAGAGCCAGTCCTACGACACAGACACATGGAGGGAGGCAGAGACTAGGAGGCGATGCACTGTGCAGCGTGCAATCAGGAGTGTTGCTGCTCTACGGGCAGGGCTGGGAGGCAGGGAAGGGGAGGCTACATCCACCAGATCCTTCCTCACTCTACAGATCCTTTCACCATCCTACCGATCCACTTAACCACCAGTCTAGTCCTCATTATCCTAGTCACAGGCTAATTCCACTACCCTATAGATTGCCATTCTACTACATGTCACTACACAATGATGACCCATTAACCCACTGAGAGTCAGACCACAGTCGCACTAATGTGGTCACCCCTCTTGCGATTGCAGCGTTAAACGCTATTTTTTAGAACTCCATTATTACGCAATCCTATTTACAAGTATTTAAAAAAAAAATAAAAAAAAATGCATGTGGATCTCTGACGTCTATTTCTATCCTATAAAACGTGTACATGTAACAATGTTGAAAACTTCCTGGCGTGGAGACCGAATGATCCACAATGGTCACCAGCTATTATATAGGAGCTGCTTATCTGTAGGGCAGTAATAATATCCTGGGATGTCCTGTCAATGTATTAAAGGGTTGGAAGGGAGATGTGTGCACTGTACAGTACAGTGAGTGTAGGTCAATGAGTCCAGGATGGAGTTAAGGTCACTGTGTTTGGGCTGTGTGTGTCTATGGAATCCAGTCCTGGTTAGGATCTGGGGGGAGCAGATGTCATTTTACAAGTTGTACTTATTGTTGCCAGAGTCATTGTGTTTACTAGAGTTAGTTGCAATAGAGGCATCTATGGGTGGCAAGGACCACCAATCGTGGCTGGTAGTGTGATTATAAGGTCAGTACAGGGATTGTGTGTTAAAGAGATCCAGAAAAAAAGTGAGAATATCTCTAGGGCCCAGAGAGAGTGAAGGTGATTGTGTCACTACAGTCACCACTGAGTACTATGCTGACCTTTGTAGCCTGACTGTGGGATGTGTGCACAGGTATTAGCCTAGTAATACTTCCTAATGGCAGTGCTAATTACAGCCGGGCTATTTACTAAATGAACTAAAATGCTGCACCCCCAAGCACCAAACGATCTTTTCCAGGAGAAGCAAAAAAAAAAAAAAATACACCAAGAGGTTCTGAGGGGGAGGGGGGAAATGTCTCTCTCGTTTTTGTCTTGTTGTCCAATCCCTTTGCTGGAAGTGAAACCTGCTTTAGACCTCAGAACAAACAATTACCACAAGTCCTGGAGCCCATCAATCATGGCCGGGGCCTGAAGTTTAAAGGGGGCGGGGGGGCTGAGTCTGTCTTTAGATTGTTCAGTGATGGCCCCTCTAATACCCCCATCTCAGTAATCACAGCAGTTCCTATTTTCTAAGCAGAAAAGAATTAGGAATCTTAGTTAATGAGTGAGTTTAACCTCTTGATTGCCAGGGTGGGCAGTACAAATGCCAGATCTGAAAGGGTCAGTATATTCCTGCGAGGTAAAGACGACTTTCAGGTCTATAACCCCAGCAGCGATACTCTGCTCCCTCATTAACCGTTTCATTGCCGGCAGCTGTAAAGTTATTTGTCTCTGCCTCCAGCACGAAAGGGGTTAATCCGGGCTGCGCTGAGTGAAGCTTCCATAACATAGATGTCTGCGGAAAATCCTGACAGACAGAAAGAGAGGGAGATAGTGGAAGGGGATGGCAAATAGCAGTCAATGGACATTTGTTCCCTTGCAATCTGCTCTGAGCCCGGACATTTGGGGCTTTGTTACAGGGAGGCTGGAGGGTAGACACAGTCCATGGACAGAGGCAGCCCTGGGCAGGGACACTCCACTGAGTTCGGCTCTGTTACACTGGAGCCCTGGGATGGAGCACTGCAGAGAGGGAAGAGGGGGCACAGCCCCACCGGGAGTGCTCAGTGACAAGGAGCTGGGGTCAGGGACAACGTGCTTAGCTTCGCTTGCACCTAACGCCATAGAAATCTGCTGGGAAGCTGCTCAGGGGGGGGGGATTACTAGTTATTCCACAGCAGATTCTCAGGTTGAAACTATATAACTTGAAGCAGGGTTTCAATTTCAAGGTGAGTGCATTACTAATGGCAACATTTATACAATACAAACACTCCTTCATACGTACATACATCTTCACTTTCTTACATACTACATGACATCAATATGAGCTAAATATGTTCGAATTAATATTTTTCATGTTGGCTGCTATACCTTTTTATTATATATATATATATATATATATATATATATATATATATATACACACATACATACACACACACACATGCATGTTGTTGTTTATGTAGGCAACATTCTGTTTACAATATTACTGTTATTACTGAATTACAAGTTTAAGTTTACAATATGTAAACTTAATCTAGCAGTGTGATCCTAACTTTTACAAATAATGCATTTATCTTTTGTTACCATTACTATTGTAGCTTATTATTACTACCAGTTGCAAATTATTAAGTATATATATATATATATATATATATATATATATATATATATATATATATATATATAGTAAATTTCAAGTATCAATTGACATCTGTTACATTTCCAGATAGTTGATGCACTAGAATTACAGAGCTACAACAAACTTGTAATTATTAATCGCGAATTGTATCAACCTACTCACTGCTCAATTTACTCCACAATGGAGATAATTACATCTGTGTTACTGGAGAACTTAGTAACTTTTTATTTTTATGTATATGTAATTATTGATGTATGAAGCTATTGCTTCGGAGAAATCCCATTTCTTTTTGTAGAGACTTACCGTTTTACATGTAATTATTAAACTTGAGCAGTGAATCTATACGGTATGCACCATCGTATATTAGTATGGTCGACAAAGATTTGAATGAGTTATGTTTTCTCAAATACCGTAATAAGTCCTTGATGCAATTATAAAAAAATGTTGATTTAATTGACAAATGTGATACTGCAAATTACACTAAAATAACACTATCTCTGTGGCTGATACATTTTATTTTATCTCCTCCATGACAGCTATTTATTTGGGAATTCTATGTAAGTATTACCTACAAACCTAGATTAATATGTCATGTAAATTAAATTCAAATTTGTATCCAGTTTTTAAAAGAGTCAGCAGTATATATATATATATATATATATATATATATATATATATATATATATATATATATATATATATATATATATATATATATAAGCAGGACAGACTTAATTATCATGCCTATCTTGCCTGCAAATGGCTTTAACAGACGGTAAAATCAGTTCTGGGAGTAAGACTGAGGTCAGTTTGGGGTGAAAGCTCTTATTGCCCCGGAGTGAGGGGTCCAGCTGTGTGGGGATTCATTAGGCGAACACTAAAACAATACAAACAGCCCGGAGCTTAGATCATCTTCACAAGAAGCTTTGGACAATGGCAGCAGGACACTTAAAACCACCTCCGCACAACAGCAGCTGAGCATTAGGTCTCTAACACACGGACAAATAAAAGACCCACTCAAACTTCAGCGGGAGACTTTCCACACACACACAAAAAAAGAACAACAAAAAAACCTCCCAAAATACTGAAGATGGAGCTGAACGGGGTTTCTTTTGCCCCCAAAAGATTTGGGCGCCTCTATGCAGGTAGCAAATTCATCCCAAAGGTGCAGTATTTTCATTTGCTACCTGCACTTTATTACAATGCACCTCAATGCCTTTGTCACGGTGGATTGTTGGGAGAGTTAAGGGTTAAATACAGATGCCTCTTCATTAAATCCTCTGATCAAATCCACATCACAGGGACAATTGGCTTCTTTCTGTAGAGACAAATACCCCGAATAATAATCTTGTTTGTCACATTGCAGGAATTTGTTTTTATCTTTACGCAGGAAGTGTTTGGATTAAGATGATTCAATGTTAAACATGTGGAAATCGCTATTAGTTGCAGTGTTAGAATCAGGAGAAAGGGAAAACAACGGTCTGGGATTCCTCCCTGTGACCTGGGTGAGAAGTGGACATATTGGTCTATTCAAAATATAGTTTAGAATGTGTGGGTCGAATAATTGCAATGCTTTCTTGTCTTTCAAATAGGATTAATAAATTAGGCGATTTCTTTGACTATAATCAAGATTTTTCCAGCTTCATCGCAATGTTTATTTCTGTGGGACATCAGATTACATGTAAGTTGTATATACTAGGTGGGCTGTTTAGTGTGTGTATATATATTCGTAACTCACTGTGGGGACTGGGTCCTCTACCCTGCCTCCTCATCACTCTGTGCCTCTCCAAACAGTGTCAATTTGGTTTGTTTGTTTTTTTGCGAGTGTTTTATTTCCCTCTCCCACTGCAAAGTCAGTGTGACCTCCCGATGACCTTGGCAGATTTGGGGTGTGTGGGTCTGTGGATTTTATTCAGACCCATTTTATGTGCCCTGGTGTAGTGTCCTTCTCCAGACTTCAAGACCAGTGTGTAGTGCTGTCAAGCTATCCATAGCACTCGTGCGCCCCCTGGCGGTTCTTCTACCCAATTATATGTATTTCCACAGTGGAGATCGCTAATGAAGAGCATTCATGTTCTGGGGTTCATTATTTGACGCAACTAATCCTGGCTACAACATTCTGGATCTGAAGAAAAGTGTAGAGGACAAGTTTAATTAAGCCTATAGCCTCCTACTTCGGCGATTAACCATTGCATCCCAGGATAGGCTCTCTACACTATAAAAAAAACAAAAATTTATTTCATTAATGATAATTTCCTGTCGACAATACATTTAATAAAGTCGGCCTGCAACTTCTGAAAAAGCGACGGTTGTTGGACCGCAGGCAACCCAACAGAGTTTGAGAAGTGCTCGAAGCGGATGTGCAGATTACAGATCTGTACTAATGTATCAAGCGATTCGTTTCTTCCACAATTATTTAAAAACGCTCCACTTCTCCTTTACGGAATGGCTTGAAAAAGGAACCTGGCTGGGTGAAAAATGTTATCTCAACTCTTAATGCTTTGCATAAACCTTTATTACTTTGACAAAGCATTTAAAAAACGAGGGATCATTTACTACAGAGCACTGTAATTATAATACAACTGAAATAATAAAAAACAAATACCCATTACATTGTGTATTTTTATACTAAAATGAAATGTGCAGGGGAATTGTGATAACATTTTGCAAGCGTACAATCTGTGTCTATGCTGTTTACATGCATTTTATAGGTTATTAGTTATTCGTTACATGTGTATGTATATATATATATATTGTACACACACGTACACTTGCAATCTACACTAACAAATACACAAATATATATATATATATATATATATATATATATATATATATATATATATATTTATTTGTGTATTTGTTAGTGTAGATTGCAAGTGTACGTGTGTGTATAATATAAATATATATATATATATATATATATATATATATATATATATATATATATATAATTAATCTCAGTGCGTGTATACAACCATAGATCATGCTTGTAAATGTAATATTAATATGTACGTGGATAACCTGGAGAGGCCAGCCCAGGTAGGTCATTAGTAGATAGGGGATATTCTGACAACCTCGCTCCTTTTACACCTCTGTGGTCAATTTGTAAATTAACAGCGGTTTATTCCTCATCCAGAAATCCCTCAGAGGCTGAAGATTCTGGTTCAGATCACAGGAGCGCTATGCATTATATGTAAAGTCATCCTTGTCTGTGTAGAATGTATATTTTGTATATTTGGTCTGATCTGGATAGAAAGATACCGTACTGTCCGCACTATCTGCCTATACATTAGCGCTGGAGCAGTTTATGTTTGTCTACCATGACACAGTATACATATGTTCCTTTTATCAGTGTGTGCAGACTGGAGAGAACATACTGCTATGTATTTATTCTATGTGTCTCCCCCGGTAAGTAAATAGTGTCTACCTGAGTTTCCAGTCCCTTATAATGTGTTTATTTATTACATGTGACACGCAGGGAAGTCTAGATTGTTTGTCGACATCACCGACATAGAAGTAAAAGCGGAATATAATGTAGAAATATACCCGAGTGGAATAATTATACCTGCCCTGTAATATCATATACATTATAGTAGTACATAGTAGAATACACATATGTATACATTGCTTATGTGGATTCTACAGATAATTATTATTATTATTATTATATACAATCACATACATAGTACCATATATATATATATATATATATATATATATATATATATATATATATATATATATATATAGCATGTATATACAAACAAACATAATGCGTCTCTCATTCATCACTGCCATAATTAGGCATCTTTGGTGAATAAGACTGACATATATATTAGCTTCAGTCTCTGCGTATCTCGCTAATTATTTATATAATTAATTACACCAGCCACAGAATTAGACTATCATCAATCAGTCAAATTAAGCGATAGCGAGCGGCTACATACCAACTTGGTTACTTCAGGAAGTGTTAATATATTACATGTAAACATGCAACAATGTGTGTTCTGATAAAGGTATGATGGTCCGTACACAAAGCTTATATACTCATATATACATAGAAACATGTATCTGTACTATCATCTCCTCATTGTCCTAATAGCACAGTTCTGAAGGCAATTGTACACTGTAGCGCAATAATGCTCCAGAATCTGCTTAATTCACTGCACGCATAATAATCGAAGAGCGCAATTTATTTATGCTATGTATTTTTTGTCGTCAATGGTGGAAAACCTGTGACTCTCCAGTTTTTATGGAAATAGGTCTCATGTGCTGCACTTAGGCTTACCAGCTGTTGTGGAACTACAAGTGCTAGCATAAACGCTTCTTATTGAGGTTGCAGAACAGCTCATCGGTCACAGGTCCCACAAGAGTCCAACACTGAATATTACGGCGTCCCAGAGATATTTAAGTACTTAACCATTTCAGCACCAGGAGGTTAAATTGATTCTGATTCTTCTGAACGAAGTTTTGATGCTCTGACACATTTGTTGCTAAGTTCCAGAAGTGTTAAATGGGTTTAAATCCTCACAAACTGTTGCATTTCACACTGTTGCATTAAATATACTATTGGAAGTGCTGCTGTAATAGTCAGTTTTTGTGTCACAATTATGCTTCAAACCAGGAGGAGGAAACTTGCACCATAAGAATCTGCATGGTCCTAGGCTCAGGGAATAAATATTTCTAAGGGATGTTCTTCTTCACCACATCACGCCTGACCCTACTGTTTTGCTCATGTAAGGTTTGTCATTTACCTAATGACTTCATGTCGCCTGGATAAAAAGGTCACATACCCCTTTAACCTTTCTATTGCTGCAGTAAGCATTCCCCTTTTTTTTTAATCAATGGTAATCAATTCATAGCCAAGGCCTGACAAATTCCCTAAAATTTCATACACTGCTGTTTTGAATCATGCCGCAATAAAATAACCGGTGTAAGGGTTTCCAATCCTGGCTGTAATGCTGCAGCCGGTGTGATCTATGACTGACCTTGTAGATGCTGTTAAATGCGCACAGCTCAGGAAATCTATCTTGTCCTGGACACAATCATGAAAATGTTTAACTCCCTTCAGGAGGTCTGCAGGATTAACACCCAACTGGACTGGAGTATAGCTGGACAGCTTGGGAGAGGTGGTCGGGAAAGAAGAAAGTCTAACTTTGCCAGCGGCTGTAGATAACCTGTTGCGCTCAAGTTGTTGTGGGACTGCAAATCCCAGCATGCACTGCCAGTAATCCAGCCATAATTCTTTCATTTAATAAATAATCCCCAATTTATAGCTTTGTATTGTCTTGGAGAAAGATTTATGTTTTCCAAAAAACAAAGGCATGTGAAGGTATTGGTTTACAAATATAACTAAGCTTTACGATCACTGCTATATATACTGCTGGGTTTGTAAATCTTGATCTACCTGTATGTTTCTTTCATCTTACTTAAATGCCATGAAATACTGTATGTTTTGTAGCACAACGCTACTTTGGAAACAATAAAAACACGTTGTAAAAAACAAAAATCCCGTAACTCAGTAATTCTCACAACAGGCTGTGGGCCACATTCTAATTATTGTATAGGTTTTGCTGAAATTACCTGGTTTATTTTAAATGGGTCTGAAGTTGGAGATCTTGCTTTAAAGTGAACGAGCCACTTACATATAGTAGAAACAGACTTTTTTGGCTGAAGCAATATCCATAAGGATGCAGTCTATCCAGTCACTAGGGGCCAAGGACATCAGTGAGTTGCTTCATAACATGTATAACAAATACTCATGAGGCACTGCGGGTACATGCTCATGTGTATTGATGCAGGAAGGGGCAGGCTGGGCTGGCAGCATCTGGCCCCAGGGCCAGTCCCGTATTGGGTTAATTTGGGCTGGGTCACTGGGTCCTGCATTTTTTTGTTCCTTTAAAATGTTCCTAATAGGCTGCTGAGTCAAGTGTTCCACCCCGGCTATGATTTGCCTGATGCAGCCCACGATAGGCTGATGCCACTATCTATAATATAAATGGCTAGTGGCGTGTGAAAAAATAAAACCAAGCTGCAGCGCCACCTGCTGGGCAGAGTTATACACTGACCTACTAAATTTTTAGTGTGTGTGGAAAAAAAAAATCAGAAAGGGCTGAAATTTGGTATACTAAGATTTTTTTAATTTGTTAATTTAATTTGTTAATTGTTAAAAGTGTTTATAAAGATTTTAAAAAAATATATATATATTTCTTGAAGGAGAAGTGACAGTTGGGAGTGGTTGGTGGTTGCCGGGGGTGACAGTGGGTAGTGGTTGGTGGTTGCCGGGGGTGACAGAGTGAGAGGAGTGTGATACTCAGGACCGCTGAGAGAGATCCCTGTGTCTGGATAGACATCTGGATAGATGTGGCGATGAAAATGAAGGATGAGGTGATGGAGAAGAATGATGAGGTGGTGACATGTGGACAAAACCACGTTAAAAAAGGGCGCTTACGTCGGGAAGTAACGCTCTTCCCCTGAGGAGGCCTGGGCTATGGCCCAAATGCATGACAAGAACCTTTTTAACACCTTAAGTAGCTTGATTTGACTAGAATGCATGAGTATCATGCAGGGGTTAACTTGTCTACTATATATATATATATATATAATGTTTTTTTGAATATTTTCCACATCTCTCATAGTCAAGCTGCCCAATCTTACATAATTATTTAGTATTGAAATAGTAAACTACCAGACCACATAGCCACAAATATTGAAAACATAATTTTTTGGTTGTAAACAATTGTTTGACTGCTGGAAAGAAACCTCACAACAACACAACATAAGGACAACGTGACAAAGCAACAAATTTTATTTTCTAAATAAAATTTTTGGTCTATTTACCAAACAATTTGCTAATATATAAAAACTGCTACATATTACCAATCAGACCCGCACAACGCTGGGTGACCCTGCTAGTATTTAATACAAAGAGTTATTTAATGGAACAGATAGCCTGGTTGGCTTTAGTATAGGTCATGGGCTCCAATAACGCATGCACAGGTGTGATAATCTATTTTGCTGGGTCAGTAATTGTCTCATCTGTTTCCACAGACAGAAATCCTAAAAACATGACCTGTTGTGGTACGTGAGGATTGGAGTTGGTTTATGTGATACATTATCCAGTAGGTTGAATGTACCAGCTACTAGGTTGCTGCAGAATCCTCTACTAATGGTGGTGTACGAGGTGCTTGGATCGCCCCATTCTAACACTAGAGTAACATTAACAATATTTTCCTAATCAAGGCATAAAGTAATGATGCTCCTCTGGTCTCAGCTGTGCCCATTAGATTGTATACTCTCATGAGTACAGCCCTCCCTACCCTTTGTTTTCATGTCTGTATTTATTTTGTCTGCCTTGTGTGTTCCTGTTTTCTGTATGTCCTGTTTTCCTCACCGTACAGTGATGTGTAGCACTGTGGTGCCTTACAAATCAACATTAATAATAACACTGATATATATGTATAACAATAATCTATACATTACATGTGGATGCAAGTTGAGTAAACACAATACAGAACATTTAGAGAGTCAAAGCACAAGTCTGGTTGCTGCTTCTCCAAACATCTAGCAATTGGCTGATAGCTGAGGGTACTAATGTTCTGATTGGCTACAGTTTGCTTTAAGCCACTGCCGCTTGAACCTATCTTACAACAGTATAAAATAAAACGTTGTTGTGACTGCTCTGTGATAGATAGCAATATAGTCTTATATTGCCTGTACATTGTTTATCTGCAAGACTCAAATTGTGACCATTGCTCTTGTATCACATTCTCAAGGCAAGTACTGAGCTGATATGTTGACATTACTTGTCTAGATTACTGTCCAAAAGCCAGCCAATGGGGATCTGTTACAAAGCAAACATACAAACAATTTACTGCAGCTCAGACCATTTATGAGCAATTTTAAACTGTTTTCACCCACTGCTCATTATTAGGTCCACATCCATCTAAAGTAGAAATATTATGGTGCAAAGTCTCACATGGTCTATAGAATTATTGCACAAGTTTAGCTGTGACTCAAATGACCGTTATTCACAAAGGAGACAAATTCAGGTCAAAATAAAACCTACATCACATTTGGGCATCTTCTCATGTTCTCCTGTGTACTGCTCCTTTAACCCTTTTTCAGCTATTATATTTCCCAGGAGAATAAAGGGAGACTGGGGAACCTCATATCAAGTGTCATATTTCTGGATATTAAGAATTTGCTTTCCATTGTACCCCAAGACACAGCAAGCAATATGCCACTGAAAGTACCACCTGTAAGATGGGGATGAGATCTGTGCCTTTTGCACAGCTGGCCATCTTTAGCATTGTCCTGCAAAATCGCCTTCAAGTATGTATTATGTTCTCTGATTGTAGCTCATTGTAATATCCCATCTGCAGAATGAAGTGATTCCAGACCCAAATCTGATGCTATTGTCTACAATGCACTATCCAATGGTGACTGACCCAATATGACTATGGCCACCCATGATACCAAGCAATAGAAGCCTTTCTATACACAGATGTGCAAAAGCAGTTACACCATGCCACAATGACATTTGTAGGAACTTTGCCTTTAATTGAAAGACATAGAACTGCTGTGCCAGACACCCCTCTCCCCCTGCAATGGAGAGAGACAAGGGGCACCGTATATGACCAGCAGAGGTCCACGGTATGTAGGAGAACTAGCACCCTTCTAAACAGAGCCAAGAGTGGGATCCAAGGGGAAGGACCCTCAACAGAATACTGTTATTGGAAAATGATTATTTCAAATCTCTTTAACCTTTTATCTCTTTCATTTCCAGCATAATATAGGGAACACTGACAATGCTGAAAACCAAAGTAGCCCCTTAAAAATAAGTGATGATAACTATTTTGTTAATAGCATACTATTTCAAATATATTGAGTGTTAAACAGAACTTGAAACTTTTGTTTGATATGCATTTTAACTAGCATTTTACCTGAGAGCTTACATATGGAGCTTTATAGTAAGTATGGATCCCAAAATAGTAGGTTAATTGGCTGCTATTAAATTACCCATTCTCACTCTCGGTCTGTGTGTGTGTATATTTGGGGCATTAGATAGTAAGCTCCAATGGGGCAGGGACTGATGTTCTCTGTACAACGCTGCGCAATTAGTGGCGCTATATAAATAAATAGATGATGATTCTTAATTAGGCTCAAACAAAAGTCCATCTTCTGCTCTGTTCGTTTTGTTTTTAAATGAAAATATGCAACAACAAAAAAAAACAAACAAAGAACAATCAGGTGTTGCATCCAGTTAATCACACGTCTGTTATTTCCATTAATTCAGGGACATGATCTCTAATTCAAGGGAAATAAACTATAATTAAAATGCCCAATTTAAGGGAAATAGTCTCTAATTAAGAATTAGGTTGATTATTTGGTGAACATGCAATATGAGGCACATGGCACACATCAGACAAAGACTATTCTATGATAGAAACGTATCTAGGACTCGTCCATGCCTGTCTGTCCAGAGGGATGTTACACGTGTGAAGGATTGCAGCCATGTATTGTATGAGAATTAGGGCTTTTGATGAAGCTTAACAATCATTGTTAGTGTCTCTATATGGACCAAGTAAGCATAATAATGTTTATGATCCATACTTTAAAGTGGAAGTAAAATGTAAAAATATTTTCATATGTTGTAGATTGTTTCGTGATATTTTGATTGTAATGTATGCGGACGATGGTTTATTGATTTTTGCCTCCTTTACCAATAACATCATCGTGCTAGTACATACTGCTACACATATGTATACAATATATACTTTATTACCTGAAAATAATGAACAACAGTTTTTTGATGTTTGCTTTTAAGTTATTTCTTGGTTTGATAATTGGATATTGAATAATATGTGTCACCTATGTGACGGTCCTCTTTTTTTTTTTTTTATAAATTAAGGCTTTGAATAACCTGTGGCAAACAAAATTCACGACTCTGTATTTAAACAAGAAAGATGATTATCAAGTTAATCAGGCTATTTGACATGGTAAATGACCCGTATAGCATGCTAAATAGCCTGGTCAGCATAACCATCATATCTGCAGCCTCCTGCTCCAGGTCAGCGCTCTGCACCAGTGAGAATCAGTGATGGAAATATCATCATCATCACCATTTATTTATATAGCGCCTCTGATTCCGCAGCGCTGTACAGAGAACTCACTCACATCAGTCCCTGCCCCTTTGGGGCTTACAGTCTAAATTCCCTAATATACACAGACAGACACACAGACTAGGGTCAATTTGTTAGCAGCCAATTAACTTACCAGTATGTTTTTTGGATTGTGGGAGGCAACCGGAGCTCCCGGAGGAAACCCACGCAAACACGGGGAGAACATACAAACTAAGGCCATGGTCGGGAATTGAACTTATGACCCCAGTGTTGTAAGGCAGAAGTGCTAACCACTTAGCCACCATGCTGAACCACCTCTGCAGGTGTGCTACAGTAGCAGGACCCCTGGAGATGTGGCTTAGTTGAACTAAGCCTCTATGTAGGCGTAACTGTTGCTTCTCTCAAAGGCCTTATGTAAAGATACATGCTGATAATGACCATTTGCACATATTTTTAGTGTAAAAAAAAAAAAAAAAAGCGCCCCCCCCCCCCCCCACCAAAAAAAGTTATAAGCACCAGTATGGACTGATTACTGCTTAAGCAGATTCTCTATAACTTCCAGGGGATGCTGACTTTTATAGTTCTGTGAAACCCCTCTGGTACTGGTGTTGTGCGGTCACTTACTGGGGGTGTCATGGTGCGCCACTCCCCGGAACCTCTTCTTCTGCTCCAACTATGACGCGGATGTGGCATCCGCAACCAGACAGTGCCCTGAATATGCAGGTGTTTAAACACAATAAACATGGAGAGATCACTAGTTGTGTACAGTGCAAAGTCAAGCAAATGTTGTACGCCAGACCATCTCATAGCAAAATAAACAGTTTTTTGATTTCCAACGTCAAACTCCTCTTGCACATATCATAATGAATGCAATGGACATGGAATTAAACACATAACTCCTCCAGCACACATCTTAGCGGTTCTACTCCAAACGCCTCCAGTACATAAACTTCAGCAGCTATTAAGCTCTAGTACTCCTTTACTTCATCTGCAGTTTACTTGCTTAAGTCAATTCAATATCATTACACAGCTGCATAACCGGTGTTGCTGGGTGCAGTAGTTCCACACGCTCAGAATACTTGTCTCTCTCTCTGACAGGTGTCAGCACACATGGACATACTCAGAGGTTCATACTGATGCTCCAACAAGGATCAACTGACATCCCACTATCCAGGGATTTTCCTTTCCACGGTGCACCCCATCCCTCACAGGAACCCTCTTACTCCAGCCTCACTGCTACATCTTTCACTGACCCTTCCAGATGTCATCCCAATATCCAGGGACCCCTCCATGCTGGGGAACCTCTCTGCAGTACTGTGCAACCTCATGAATGGTTACTCAGCCAGACCACAATACATATTAATAGCCAGGGACTCTGCCTCACTCATAGTTACAGATATTCCACCTCAGGACCTCATCTACATCTCACTGTGGGACTCCTTTCCTCCAGAGTAGCCAACTGCCTAGTTGCAGTGACCCTATCTTATACAGAGGGAACCTCCTCCCCTAATTCTGCTCCTGCTAGCCAGCGACCCCCCTCACATTATGGGGTCCTTCTCAAGAGAGCTCTACATAAGGTATCATTACAAGTGTAACAGTTTCTCTATCGGCAGCATGCACTGGCAGCCATATTAACCTGCATGCCCCCCCCCCTACCCTAAAATAAGTTACCAGCACCAGTGCTTCAGTATGTGTCTGTACTCCGTCTGCATTAAGATAAACCCTTGATGTGGTTGAATATTTACTCTGTATTTTGAGTTGCATGTATCATAAGATGTATGAAACTGGAAATACACATGTAAAGCTGCAATATGGTATATGCCCCATGCCCCATCTCAGAAGTGGTGCCCCTACGCCTGCTGCCTCTTACCTTGGCAATCGGGGTAGGAGTGGCTTCCTGGGCTCCTCAGACTTGAAATGTGGCGCTTGGTTGTGACATCATAGCCAAGCGCCACACTCCCAGTACAGCACTGACTGAAGGCAGCCAGCAGCTTCACATGTCAACAGCCAATGCTCCATATGAGGACGTCATGGGAGCATTAAAATAATTGGATGAGTGATATTATGTCACTCTTTCTGTGTTTTAATTCCCCCCTAATCATTGACACCCTAGGCAAGCACCGAGGTTCACCTAATCATAGTACAGTACATTCTGGCCACAAAATTGCAGTCTAGACTAAATTACTCTGCTCATTATATGCAATAGACCTGCAATAATCTTTAATTTATTGTTATTATTGTTATGATTATGCTTTATAAAGTACCAGCGTGTTCTACATAAAGGTAAAAAGATCCTATTTGCTAGAGTTGCAACCTAAAGAGAGTATAAGAAATGAAATAAACCCACAAATACTTGCACGCACATACACACACGGTTGTCAGTTGCTTGGAAATACTTAATGGTTCTGACACCCAGCTGGTTTCTATACAAGCACAGCAATAATGTACAGTTTTTTATTGTTCATTTTCCCCCTGGAACTGATGACATAATGACCTTATGTTGATTAGTCATTCATACACAGAATGAAAGAAGACTTTAGCAGCTAAGTGGTTAAACGCATATGAAACTTTCCCCGTCTTCAACAAACCTAAATAAAACATTCTCCTTAGAGAATGTTTCGTCTCCACGGCCGAATTGTCCATGTGGACTTTAAATTCCATTTACTAAGAATGATATAAGTCTAACTCATTCAGTTTATTGAGCTCTTGTTGGGGAAAAGTTTATGATTATGCTGAGAAAAGAAAAACATTTGGCCCGTAATGTCTTGATATTTAGCTCAGGGAGACGTTACGATCACAATTAGACATTTGGTAGCATATGTCATGGTTGATAATGCTGTGGATTGTGTGGTTAAAGGCACTTAGCTATCATAACCCACGACAGTGGTCTTCCTATGACAAATTGCTAAATTGCATAAAGCTAAGGAATATAAAACGGGAAATGAAAGGAAAGTGGAGGGTTTGTAAGTGAAAACCAAATACTGTGATTGTAGTTTGTTGCAGCAAATAAACAAGCGCTCATTTGGGGCTTGTCAGAGTTATTTGGAAGGATGCCATTAATGATCCAGTCATTGAAATTATGGGCTTATAAAACTCCATATTTTTCAGAAGATGCCCAAGCACAGTTTCCTCTTGTAGTGAAATATCATGTGAAGGAAGATAGCCTGGAGGTAGCTGCTTTTATAAGCAGATATTTAATACCGTACTTCAAAAAATGTATTTCTGCTCTCTTCAACTGAGCAGATAAAGGAGAACTTCATTGTAAATTTTGGTTGGAGTTCTCCTTTACGTAGCATAAACAAACTAAAGGAAATTTATGACTGGCGAACACAGATGTTTTGAGCGCTATAGTCATTTTTCCTTGTACGATTTGTACCAATTTCCCCTGGCCTAATGCTGCTACAGAGCTTTTGTACAGAAAAATTAGAACATTTTGTGTGAAGTAAATGCTTGCTATGTGGATTGGGTTGTTTCTTGTGCATAATGATTGAGTCGCATTTGTCCAACTGTCTGGGCACCAAAACTGCCCAAATTTTTTTTTGTTATGCACACAAGGGGCCTGATTCATTAAGGAACTTAAATTAAGAAGTTTCTTATTTAAGTTTCCTGGACAAACCATGTTACAATGCAAGGGGTATAAATTAGTTTTCGGTTTTGCACATAAGTAATACATAAATACTTGATAGCTTATTTGTACACTGAAATTTAAAGTTTATATTTGTGTGCTACATGAAAAAACAGTCAGTATTTAACTTATGTGCAAAACAGAATACTAATTTTCACCCCTTGCATTGTAACATAGTTTTGTCCAGGAGACTTAAATAAGAAACTTCTTAATTTAAGATCCTTAATGAATCAGGCCCAATATATTTAAGTGATTTGGAATTAGTAATGCATGCTGGGATGAGCCTTTTTTCTCCACTAAAAAAATGATGATTTTAACATCACATAGTAAAGACATTTGGAAACAATTGATATAACAAAATATTAATTATTGATATAACATACATGAGTTGCCTTTCAAGTATACATATTGCAAGAGTAAAATCAATATACAATTCATATACAAATAATAGCATGAGGACAAGACTGACCTCTTGATATTGTGAGTACATACCAATACAGATAAGTTGTGCAACAGATAGAAAGGCTATACAAAGGTTAGAGAGCACGGATGTTCCTGCCGCAGATGCAGGGGGTGCAGTCCTTATAGGGCCCATAGTTCAGTGGGTCTGACTTCACTGTTAAAGCTCAATGTGTATATCAGTTTTTCACCATTGGGCGGTACATGGGGACCCATGGGGACTGGGGACAGGGGTGTAACTGTGTTACACCCCTGTTAGAGAGGAATAAACATGAACATTTCAGGGTAAACAAAACTCCTTTATCGAGGTCATTCACTACTCTCTACTGTACTTATGCCCCACCGTTACTGCCAATGGTTTTTAAATATCTTACGAATGTATTTAATACTGTAACTTGTCCATAATTGTAAAATGTAATCTCTCAGTGGGTGTATCCTATTGATTATTGCTAAAGTGCCTCTTGCCAAGTCAGACAATGTGATCAGTGGTATTAGTCTTTATAAGACCAATGAATCTACCAATGAGCATTCAAATATAAAAGCTAAGCTAGTGAGTCAAAGGAATGAGGTAACTGTGTTGTGACATTCATAGATAGACCGCTGTATCGGGTAAGTACCAGGGAAGGGCTGGCAACGTTTGGCCTGAGGTTCACAGTTCCGTAAATGGCGCATGATAGTGCAACACCATGAACATGTTTACATTAACAGGCTATTATTGGAAGGTATGTATAGGTAGGAAATCCCGAGGGATTATCTAGTCTATTACTAAGCTTTATGATACTCCTTGCTATATGACTGCTTGCATCGACAAGTAGGGGCTAGTAAACAGCTGCACAGCTGCCATTTACAATGACTCTATTGCTCTGTCTACTAATTTCAGCAGTGAAGAAGGACTGGATAAGTTTCCGTTTGTAGTTAAAACACCCAAATGGCCTCTTGCCAGTCCCCCCATGGCAGGTATAGATTCTGCAATTATATGGTTAAAAGTTTAAAACACATATAAAACATGTTCTGGTATTGATGTGTAGAACAAAGTGGATGTCCAAAGATGTATCTTAGTAACACATCTTAACTAGAGATGAGTGAATCTACCATGGCTGACTTCACCAAAATACTCGTCCTACTGTCCTGAAAATGCAAATAATTTCAGCCCCTAATTCAGTTTGGTGATGGAGGAGGTTGAATACAGTAAGTAGGTACCAGCTCCAGGTGTATTAAGACTAAATGGGGCCCTAGGTAGGTTAGCATTTTTGGGGTTCCCTTCTCTGATTTCCACATATTATGCCACCAGTGCTCCTACACATTGATTATATAAGCAGTCCTTATAAATGAATGTAACGGCTCTGTTGAACCAAGATACCCGCACTGTGTATCCATGAAAGCAGTAGTGCCCATATATTACACTAGAGTTTCCTATCCACACATTTATCAGCAGTTCCCAAACATGGTACCCGCAGTGAGTGCGCATGCTGCCATATATGATAACCGCTATGCACATATCGATTCCAGGAGTGAATACACATGAGACCAGCAGAGCCTGTACTGTATACAGGGTTTAATAAAGAGTACAGCTGGCCTCATTTATGGAGCAAAAGATTCCAAATGCAACTTTGAACCCACTGCTCACCTTAAATACCCCTAGATATTTGCCAGGGTGTATAGAGGAAGCATTTCCAGGTTCACTCTGAGTAATGTGGTAACAAACTTTACATAGATAACTGCCACTTGTCATTGACACATAGGGGGGTATTCAATTGTTAGCGTTAACGCTCTCAAACGAGCGCTCAAAAAATCTTAGCGTTAATACGGTAATTACTCGCGGAATTTCAGCTCGCCGCTCCCTGAGCGGCGAGCTGAAATTCCGCGAGTAAACTACCGTATTAACGCTTTTCGCGCACAATATTACCGTATAAACGGTAATATTTTTTGAGCGCTCGTTTTTTTGCGTTAGCGCTAACAATTGAATACCCCCCATACTGTCTTGTTTAAAGTTATAAAAAAATCATAAAGGGGTAGTATGTCCTCCTGCCAAAATCCTCAACCAGCCCCAACACTAGACCAGCTGGGCTGGTTTCCACTATAGACCACAATTGGCGGGCTCTCTGCCATATTGAAAGGCTGTTCAGAACAGGGATGGTGCCTTTCTAGGGGACCTTAGAAAACTGCATGTCTCCTCTTGTTCAGACTCGCCCCATCCTGAAACCCGCTGGGGCTCTTCCTGACCCCCCTGAGCTCTGGAAGATTGTGTAATTAACAAGATTGGGACCCTAGAGTTATACAACTTTATTAATTAGAAAAAATATTTTATTTCCATAAAGAAAGCAACTCACTCTGACCTCTGTTGACCAGGGTTATATGATTAGAGCTGGGAATCCCTGGGACTCTTCTTCACCAGCCAATTACAAGCGGCCAGCATGGTAAATCCATGGGTCTTTGCAGGTTTGCACTTTGTGAAAATCGCCAATGTTTTTCTGACTGATATTTTGATTTGATTGTTTGATACATTTTCATTTAATTTTATTTTTTTAGTCATTTCAAGCACAAAACAAATGCCTTGGTTTTGCAATACTGCCCCTCAATGGTCTACCCAGCTGCACTCTCAGGAGCCAACTCTGCACAGGAAAGTGCCCCTTGATGTCCAGAGAGGCGGAAAATTCACTGTGTACTGTGCAAAAGAGTAAAAGGACAGGGGGCAGATCATAATAAGGGCTGGAAAGGAGAGGATCTAAGCACTTCCGCCTCCGATCTTTGGTGCCTTAGGAAGTCAGGAGACAGGGGCAAGCGCAGGATTTTTAAGGGAGGGCCCCCCCCCCAAAAAAAATATAGAGCTGCTGCGTATGCGGCCCTATTTCGAATTGTACAGCAGCCGCTGCGCTGTCAAAGAAGCATCTGCGGAAGTGCTGTATTGTAGCACAATACAGCACCGCCGCGGACGCTTCTTTGACAGCGCCACGGCTGCTGTACAGTACAGTGCTGCTGTGTAGGGGCAATGTTTAGCGCCCGTTCGTTCACAGAGGGGAGGGGTTTCTGGAGAACCAGAAACCCCCCCTGCGCGCGCCCCTGGGAGACCCCTAATTTTAAAGAAGGGAAACTCCACTTTCAAGTGACTAATGTTATTGTGATGGTTGTATGACCAAGGTAAAATGAAAACGAAAATGTACATAATGTCAGTCTCAATATAATAGTCTTAATCTTCCCTCAAGAAACCTGAAACCTTTCTTCCTAAACCAAGTTGTAACCAAAAATCTAGTTTAAGCTCTAAAAACTTTAGTTCTAATAAAAACTTTTCTCCCCAAATTCAAAAATGTAAGGAACTTTCATACATTAAAATATACTTCAATGTAAAAATATTTATTTTTCTACTGCTGCTCTCTTGTGCAAAACATTTTACTCTGTAGTTAGAATACAATTACATGTTATCCCTTATGTTTTGCAAAGATGTATAGGTATCCACTAATATTATCTCAATCATTAGCCCACTAATGTCTGAAAGAGGAACTGCAGGAATATTAGTGTATCGCAATACCAGGTTGTCACAAGAATATATAAATCTACAATTTAATTTGTTTTTCAAACATAATCACATGAGGTCATATTATGTAAGTGCAGAGAAGCAAGACCCAGATCTGTTCAGCCGCTCTCTTCCCACCATATTTGTTCCATGCCCCATGAGCATTTCCATTGTTAGCTGTTTAGATGTGGGAGTCGTAGCCGCTGGCCCACATCAGTACAATGCTTGAAGTGGCAGCAGTCTATATAATACTACACAGTTGTTCGGTTATGACGGCCTTTTACACGCTGCACAAGCAGCACAACACAACTGAAGTGGGTTGTGGATGCACACAGGAGCACACAGTTGTTATCGGATATGGGACCTTATCATACTTATATTATGAACCCCACAATCAGCGACTGATAACACTTATACTGAATCTATGGTGCAGGTTGTTTTTTAGACTCCTTTTCTGAAACCACACTGTTCACTGATACTCTGATGCCACCTGGACTTCATCCCAGTAGTGTATAGTTGTTATCAGCCATGAGTGAGGTAGAGTCAGGGAAATTCGCAGCTATGATTGGACAAAAGAAGAACAACAGGACACAAAAGAGAATAGTCAATTGGCATGCTGGGTCAGAGGGCAGGAGAGGTAGACCAGGTCAATAAACAAGCATAGATCCAAGGGCAGAGATCAGGAACTAGCCCAGGTAAACCTAACACCAGCAAGGCAATGAGTGTATTTATGTAGGTCCTGGCCAATCAGCTTCTGGGTAGAAATCATGTAAGCAAAGAGTGTAGGCTGATCAGCTGCTAGGTAGTGAGCAGTAATGAGTCTGGCAAGAGATGATAAATCAGCTGAAATGTGAAATCCCAGTTAGCAGCTCATAAAGCAAGGTAAGTATGGTTGCTTAGCATTCTCCAGCACACAGAGACACAACAACTCTGAGATACAGCAGAATCTGGAATGTATTCTAAGGCAACAGAGCAGCAAAAACATAACAACTTATGTGATATCAGTAGTCTGCAACAATGTTACTACAGCTGACTAGGAGGGAGGCAGTGCAGCTAGTAAGAAACAGAGGAGAAGACTAGCAGGTAGGTGCTTAAATGTGTGTTTGGGTGCAATATGGCTAAATAATGTGGGTGTAGGTTCTCTATACAGGTTGGACATTAGGGAACTATACAATATGACAATATGGTTTGACAAGGGGGCATAGAATGAAAACATCACCGTCCCGAAATCAGTGTTAGGATTGGTAGCAGACAAATCTCTCCCAAATGAATATTGCAAACATTTGAAGACATTAGGCACTGTATACTATGCAGGATGATTTGAGTGATCATAGGGAGATGTATGGCTGGACATGGGGGACTTTATGGAGAGGCATTTGGGAGACTATATCATCAGTATAGCTTTACAGGGCTATATGAATTATATGTGTGGACATTTAGGGGTTTATTGTATTGCTGGATATTAGGGGTCTGATTCATCAAGGAACGCAAAGTGAGCGCAAATTGCATTTTTATACTGATGGAAATTGCACACATATACTCCTGTATTCAAGCACAAGCTGATCTGTAAAAAACATTTCTATTTGAATATTGGTATAAATACTCTCTGGCTATACAGCATTTGCCGTATGCAGACAGACAAAACACACTACAAGATACACACAATGCACATGTGTAATATAAAGTCCAGAAAGCACAGAAAAAAAATAATTAAATACATTAACACCTGTTAATACTATGGTCATTGATGAAATACATTAAAACATTAAAAACCTATATCAGGATGTTATTAATACCTGCAGTGCATAAAATGCATTTTTACAGTTGTTTTAAATAGCAAACACATGTTCTGGCATGCATTCGCGTCCATCATTGCTCGGCACGTACACTTGCCATTAAGCAGGTGCAAATGATACGGCTAAATAAACCCAGAGATGCCCAGAGCTTGAATCGGATGTATGTACGTGCACTCGACCTAGGCACATCCTTATTGTACATTGCCTAGGTGCATGAAAATGCAATGATTGATTTTTGTAAATCAAATAGTGATTGCCAAGAAATTGTGTCTGTGTCTGACAGCAATCATTGCTGAAATTTATGATTTAATTTTCACTATCATCAACATTAACTTATATAGTGCCAGCAAATTCCGTAGCACTTTACAATTGGAGGACAAACACAGTAATAAACTATACTGGTAAAACAGACAAAGAGGTAAGAGGGCCCTGCTCCAAGCTTACATTCTACAGGTCAATGGGAGTCAGATACATGAGGTTAAACTTACATATTGCATATTGGCCCAAGTTTGCAAAGATAAAAAGTGATTTGTATGCTATGTGATCCAGTCACACAGCAATGTTGGTCAGGGGGTCAGAGGGTTGTGAATTGTGTAATGGGTAATAATCGGTTAACCTAGTGAGGTTAAGAGGGTGGTTAAGGAATATTATAAGTTTGCCTGAAGAGGTGGGTTTTCAGAGAACGCTTGAAGGTTTGTAGACCAGAGGAAAGTCTTATTGCGCGAGGGAGGGAATTTCACAGAGTGGGTGCAGCTTGAATAAAGTCCTGTAAAAGGGAATGGAAAGATGTAATGAGAGTGGATGAGAGATGCACATCTTGTGCAGAACAGAGGTGTCGAGTTGGGAGATATTTTGAGACAAGTGAGGAGATGTATGTTGGTACAGTTTTGTTGATGGCCTTGTATGTTAGTAGAAGAATTCTCTATTGGATTCTGTAAAAGACAGGCAACCAATGTAGAGACTGACAGAGTGCTCAGCAGAGGAAGAACGATTGTCAAGGAAAATTAGTCTGGCTGCTGCATACAAAATAGATCGTAGGGTTTTGAGTCTGTTTAGGGGAAGACCAGTAAGGAGGGAATTGCAATAGTCAATGCTGGTGATGATGAGAGCATGAATGAACATTTTTTTTAGTGTCTTGTGTAAGATATGTTCATATTCTGTAAAAGTTTTTCTTTAGATGTATGTAACATGATTTAGATATAGAGTTGATATGGGGAACAAAGGGTAGTTTTGAGTCAAGGATCACACCTAGGCAGCGAGCTTACGGGGTGGGAATTATGGTCATGTTGTCAACAGAAATAGAAATGTCAGGTGAGTAACTTCGGCTGGTGGGTGGGAATATTATTAACTCTTTTTTTGAATGATTGAGTTTGAGTTGGTGTGAGGACATCCGAAATGAAATGGCAGATAGACAGTCAATAACGTGGGACAACACAGATAGTGAGAGATCAGGAGAGGATAGAGAAGTTTGTATATTATCCGCATAGAGGTGATACTGGAATCCAAAGGTGTTTATTCGTTTTCCAAGAGAAGTGATGTAGATAGAGAATAGCAGAGGACCTAGTACTGAGCCTTGTAGTACTCATACTGATAAAAGAAGCGGAGCAGAAGGAGATCCAGAGAAATTAACACTGGAAGAGCAATTAGATAGGTAGGATGAGAACTAGCATAGGACAGTGCCTTGAAGACCTAGGGATTGTAGGTTTGTATGAGAAGAGAGTGGATGTATTTCTACATATTTTGTAAATTGGACATGCACATAAACATGAGCAGATTTTTTCTGAATGCCAGGGCTGCTTTTTAGTCTTAGTCCAGTCCTGGTGGCTATCATTGTATACATAGGGGGGTATTCAATTGTTAGCGAGATCCTCGGAAAACGAGCACTCAAAAAATATTACCGTTAATACAGTAATTAGTCGCTGAAATCCAGCGAGTAAATTACCGTATTAACGGTATTTACGCGCATATTACCGTATTAACGGTACTATTTTTCGACCGCTCGTTTTCCGGGGATCTCGCTAACAATTGAATACCCCCCATAGAGTATTTTTGTGTGTCACCAATGTCACTATATTTATTTTACTGAATACTTTATTGCAAACATGATATTGTGAAACTAACAGACACCTAAAAGTGAAAATGGCTCCACTGCGACACATTACTGTAATCAGGACCTGTATGATCTGCTATCTCTCCACTTATTGCCTCGGTTTGTTCCATGCCCCATAACCATCTCCAATTCTAATAACAGTGACGGATCCAGACGGGGGGCGATGGGACAATTGCCCCTCTTAACAGCACACTACATGTCTGCATAGCGGCCAAGAGGCAGACGGACAATTCTGCCTGGTCGAGCCGATTATGTTTTAAGCATAATCAGAGTAGCCAGGTAGCATCCAGTGCCTGTTTCTCAGTTGCTTGGTCAAAATGAAGGAGGAGTGGGGCCCACCAATCAGAGTTAAGGAGGCGTGGGGCTATACTATATCACCCCGCCTCAAAAAAAGTCTAGGTCTGCCCCTGATGACATATCATAATGACATATCATAGTAACTAAGAGTGGGCTCAGTGATCATCCACGGCCTCCCGCACACTTGGCATTCTCAAATCTTCTTCCAAGATTAATTGTTACAAAATTTATTGACTCATCGCTCATCACTTCCAATCAACTACTATGTATTTCCAAGGACATAATCAGTTTTAAGAATAATGTAAGACTGGTTTGTTGAATTAAAATATACACAAATAAATCATAAAAATAAGTCTGTGAGATGATTTTTTACATAAATAAAATAAGTGTTCTAATAATTCATCTTGTTATTAATATAGGATTTGGTTTGTGGTGTTGATCTTGTTATGTTAGTACACACATGCAGACAGACACACAAGTATATATTATGTCTGTATAAAGGCTAACTTATGTACTCTAAAAAGATAGAAAGGAGTTCATTGTAAATATACCGTAAAGACCCCTATTTTAATACTTAGGGTATACTGAATGTTTGAAAGATGATAAACCTCTGAAAGTAGGAGATAATTAGCCCCTGACCACCATAGAGATGTTAATACATATTTGCAATTTTATGGCAAGGAAATGCAATAAATTTAGTGTGAAGATAACTAGGGCTATGGTAATGTGCTATTGTTTTACTGTGGATGGAGCCTATGCCTGTTGTAAGAGGGTTAAGGCAAAAAAACTGACAGATCGATACAGTCATTTAATCTCATGTGGGTTAACATATGCAATTTATACATTCAAAATGACTCACCCTTTCAATCTATCCATAATGACAGTATCAAATCCCCTCTGTACCATAAAAGTTGCGGGGGTGGCTAAAACTGTTTTTAATAGAGGGGAGAGGAAAAAAATAAAACTTTACTTTTTATACTTTTTAACAGATAGAGAGAGAGAGAGAGAGAGAGAGAGAGAGAGAGAGAGAGAGAGAGAGAGAGAGAGAGAGGCTAAGGCAGAGTATTGTGTTCTTATGACAAGGGAAACTAAACCTGAAAATGGAACTGTACAATGTAAATAATTATAACTTACTGAAATGATATACCTTTTGCTTAATTTTAATGCTGGTCTGTGTTTGAGATTTTCTATTTTCATTTTTTATTTTCCCTCCTCTAAAAGGATGTAACAGTCCACTTTAGATCTCTCCCACTCTCACAGTCAGTGGGCCTGATTCATCAACGCATGCATTCTGAGCGTAACCTGCGTTCAGTATTATACGCACGTATTTAGGCTTTGCACATTGCCGAAATCAGAAGGCACGGATCTCAAGACACGTGCCCTGTTGAATTCAGGTGCAGGGCAGCTGTGCTCTTCTACACAGGACGCTGCAGGTATGTACGTACCTGTCAGCTCCTGCAGAGCCGACTGGTCCGGTGGCATTACAGGCGCCATACCCGCAGACTCTATACAGTGTAAAAAGAGAGAATAATAAAATAATATGTGGTCCTCCTGCCATATTGACACACAGCCCCAGGCTTTTCAGCACAGGGCTGGATTCCCTAGGCAGTGGGGTCTGTAAAAAAAATGTGCAGGTCCCCCATGTAGGGATAACCAGCCCTGTGCTGAAAACATTAGGGTTCTTCCCACAACCTTGGTTGGTGGGTGTTGGATATTGAATGTGTTAAAAAAAGAAAAGATCTTTAAAACACTATTTTCAGTCAGCCTGGGCTGCTATTAACAATCTGGGCATGCTGATACTTATAGAACTACAAGCACCAGCATAACCTCGCAGCCAGGGCATGTTGACACTTGGAGAACCACAAGTACCAGCATGCCCTGACACCAAAGGCCCACTGATCAATGTAGAAGCACAAAGTAAAATTTAAATAAAACATACACCTCTTTTAAACCACATTATTTAAATAAAAATAATAAAATCCCAGATATACTTACCATCTGTTGTGATCTGTAATGGATCCAGTCTCGTAAGCTTTTAATCCTTAAAGCTTGAGTTCATAATAAAAAACAAAACATTCCAAGGTCCTGTAGTTGTCCATTAAACCCCCCCTAAAAAAATTTCCACAGTAGGTAGTAAAAAAATCTTATTTTCTTCTTTCTTGAAGAACCCCAAATACTCCTTTGGATACTGCTTGGCAAAATAGCAAACCATAAACAGCACAGCGTGACATAGTTCCTCTGTGGAGGAAGACGCGCCGGAGAAGGAATTATTGAAAAATGAAAGGTCTATTTATAAGCTAGGGGGTTTCCCATGCTTCTCACTGACAGCGTGCGAGAGCCCTCTAGCCTAAAAATATACATTTCATTCTGCGGCATGTGTTCATCCATAGATTAACTAAGCTCTTTTCGTGTATATGGTTTGTTATTTTGCCGAGCCGTGATGATGATTATTATGCCCACCTGACAGTGAGTTACAATGTGGGGGCATTCACAACATTAGGCCCATCTAAACAAGGTTAGGAATTGTAATCCTCAGGCCCAATAAAGATACAGAGAAATGTATCCTAGGTCTCTACTTACTGCCATAATTAGTTTATACCTGCAACAAAGTGGGAACCATGTAACCAATATATATCTCATTTACAAAGCATGCACCTGCTTTGTAAATGCCTTGATGTGAGTTGGTCCATGCTCACATGGACCCAGAGCCGTAACTTAGAATTCTAGCGCCTGGGGCGAGAAATACAAATACCGCCCTCCTAGCCCTCAATTTTAACCAAATGAACCTAAAATATTTTTAAATTGCACCCCCTTCAGCGTTGCGCCCTGGGCGGTCGCCCCTGTCGCACAGCCCTGGTTACAGCCCTGCATGGACCTTGCTCACATTGAGGTGCAAGCCTAGACTCCCAACTCAGGAGATGTATCCACAGATTATAAGAATGCCTAGAGTTGTTGGGAGGTATAGAAATGTAAAGCACAGCACTATGCAAAAGTGTAAATGTCACCTTATAACTCAACCTCTTAATATTTTAAATCCATACCTTTATAACTAGTATAATCTAGTCTTTACACTACACTGCAATCTATGCATTTTACAGCTTCTGTGTACTTAGCTCACTATATTTACTTGCACGTATGTACTGTAAGAGATTAAAATGTACCACACCAATGAAAAGAATGCATTTGTCCTCCTGCAAATATGCGTGTTGTTTTTGTTTTTCCTCTTTCTTATGTTTTTGTATGTTTAGCTAATAATAGTATTCTTGCAGCTTAAAAGCAATCACTTATTAAAAAACACAATGAAGAAAAAAAACAAAGACTGGTACTTTTTTTTTGTAATTTTGCCACCTTGGGGAAGGCTGTAAAATACTACAATCTAGTAGCAGAATCCCACCATGGGACTAGGAATGTACTCAGGATAATAGGCATGGAAAAAAGCATACTTACATGCATATGTTGAGTCGGACCCATCTCAAGATGCCCCCAGCTCAAAAACAGAAGTGTTTGCTCCAGAAAACGTACATCAGTTGTGCCTCATGGTAGTGTAGAGATGTGGGTTGACAGTGTTAGTAGTAAAAGTTGCATTACCCTATTTGTAATGAAAAGTCATATGCACAAGAGGGAATATTGTCTTGTCAGTTATTAAGAAATGCGAAAGGTGCATTTTCAACATAAAAGCTAATTAAATACAAACACCTGTACAGCGCTGCGGAATCAGTGGCGCTTTATAAATAAATGATGATGAAATGATGATGATGATGATGATGATGAAACACCACCATTTTTATTTTATGTGTTAACTGTTACTGATATAGTGAGGATCCACCATAATACCAGTTACAGCCGATAGGTGGCAGTGCAAAATTGGTATAAAAGGACCTAAAAAACAAACACTTAAAAACAAATACTTAAAAACAAAGGCACAGTACTTAACTCAATGACTAACAATAGCAATAACACACCACTATGTGTAAAATTAAACCTAACTTACTTGGTCATATATTGGCTCTGGACAATTCACTACATCTCAAAAAGAACCAAACTCAAACACTTATTTTTCAATATTTGAGTCAAAAGAAGAGAATATTTATGCAAATATAGCACTGGAATCATTCAGACAGGGATGGTTAGACTTAGCTCTAACGACTCTCAATATCCCAGAGTCTGAACAGAATCAAGCAGTACATCACAAGAAGAAGTTATAGACATAGGAAACACCAACAAGGAGACAAAAAAATGACAAATAGAGGCACACATGGAACAATGGGATGCAAACAAGATTTTGTAGATGTAGATGTAGGCACCAAGAATGGAGAATTATCCAAGTGCACGAACAATACCCAAAATACCAACGACAAAAAGAAAATTGGAAAATATTGGTGATGTTGCATGGGAGGTGTCCATCACACAATAAACTTAACAAATTTGAGACCTTTATGGACTTAAAAATATGCACTAGAAAATGAACATTAAAGAAATATTTCAAGACATGACCTATAGAAACAAATCACATAAAAGAGATTAATAGTAACTCTGACCACTTTATACATACAGATTTAAAAATACCATCTCTTTTGAATCCAAGTCACCTGAAAGACCATTTTGTTCAACTAGAAAACTGAATTTGAACAAAGGACAAAACCCCCATATAATTAGAGCAAACAGAGAAACCCTATTGGGTTTTAGGGCTAAATCAGTCTTGCATCTTGCTGGATACTCACATCTGCTATGCAGGACTCCACTATTAATACACTCACTTGTCAGGCACAGATAGCATAGAGAATACTAGCTTCCTGGTTCCTGTACCTGTGTTCTAATAGTACCTGATCTTGCATCTGTTGTTCCTGGCTATGGAGTAAATTGTATCCTGATGCCTGGTTTGCACCATACAAGTCTGCTGGTTCCTGGCTCTGCTTATATTGGACTCCTGATACCTGGATTTCATCATACAAATCTGCTCCTTCCTGTCTCTGCTTACATTAGTCTTCTGGCTCCCATTTCAGAGACATTGTACATGATATTGCATTGCTTCAGACTTTATAGACCTGCACCAGAACTTCTTCACAGACATAGTTTATATCTGTGTTTCAACAAAAGACTGTTATACTACTACATGATTTCTGCATTACATTGTGGGTAAATACCCATCCATACAATACCTCAGAGCTTGTGTTTTTCTGTCTACTCTTGATACTGCAATAAACTCCAAATAATGTTTTGACAACAACACAGCCTCATTATTCTTGTGATTTCCTATCATTGGATTTCCAGAACAACAAAACCATAATAATAATAATAATAATAATAATAATAATAATAATAATAATAATAAATCCACTAGATTAGGGTGGGGTAAATGTTATTTTAAGTAAACAAGATGACAGTACAGAAGCCATTGACATAGACCTGGACACAACTCCAGAATTTCAAAAACATATTAACACATTACTGAAAGAAGGTCTAAAATGCCGGTGCCGTAAGAGGTAAGAAAAATGAATATGATTTTCTGACTATACCATGTCCTGTCATTCCTGTTTTTTTATTATCTATCAAAAATACAGATCAAACTACAAAGCCCTCCATGAAGACCTATTGACTTATTAACCTCCAATGTATCAGAGTAAATATTGTTTTCTACAAAAACAAGTAAAACAACAATAGTCTTACATCCAAGATACCACACATATTCTACATGTCCTTCAATATTTAACGTGGTCTGAAGACTTTTTGTAAAAATGTAAGGAACTTGATGCAGCACAAGCCAACTTTATACTACAAGGAGTCTACTTCATATTGAAACACAACTTAATGAGGCTTGAAGAAACATTCTACATGAAAATATGAGGAACAGTCATGGGGACCAGGTTTGCTCTGACATAAGCAATCCTTTTAAAGAGCAAATAGGAAGATGATTACATCTGGTCCAACAATACCTGCAAAGCAAACCTGGCTCTATGGAGGAGATACATAGATTACCTCTTCTTAATATGGCGGAGCAATGAACAATCACTTGTAAGTTTGCGGAATTAGTGGCGCTATATAAATAAATGGTGATGATGATGATAATGAAATTTCATGCAACACCTTAACCATAACCCCTCCAATTGAAATTCACCACAAAGTATAGGAAGATCAGAATAGAGATCTAGAAATCTATGAGAACAACAAAAAGTTAGAAACAAAGACACTTCACAAAAATATAGATGTAAACAGTAATATTCTCCCTGCCAGCAGTCACCATCCAAGCTTGCTAATAAATATTCCCACAGGTCAAATCAAGAGATTTAGATATAATTGCTAAGAACTACTCAATTACACAACAAAAGGGAAACAACTAAAGAACCAATTGAACATTATAGCGTGAGGCACTAACAGATAAAGCATTTATAGGGGCTAAATTAATAAGGATTCACTATTGACTTACAAACAGAAAAAAATCAATCAAAATATTAAAAAGAACTATTTCATTACAGACTACAATAACTCAGCAAACAAGGTGTTTTATATCCTTATAAGACATTGGAAAATACTCCTGAAAGCTGATAATTTAGGGCAAATTCTGTCAAGACACTTGGATATAGTCTGTAGCAAGGCTCTAGACCAGAAAAAACTTGTAAACAATCATCTGAAAATACAGCCTACAACTCTCACAAAAATGGAACTATATTGGTCAGCAGAGTAGGATAAAGATATACCAAGACTCTCACCAAAATCTATGGAGACATCACTAGAGGTGACACAATTCATCGATTAGCATTAATAGTTCAAAAATAGCTACTACAAGCACAATCTATTACAGCAATTATCTATTATATATTTGAGGATTACAATCACAAATAAATTTGTTACTCAAACCATTGTTGTTGTTGTTGTTTTTAATAAAATTAGAGATTATCCTTCCAGTGCCTTCAGCACCATCATATATACAGTGAGGTGTGCAAACCCATTTATTAGCCAGAATCACCACTGCAGCAATTTAATATGACAATTAGGATCATTAGTTACAATGTTTCTAGCAATAAACCACCAGAATTGGTAATTCAATTTCTTACATTTGGTGTTAAGGGAGATTGCTACAATTACAATGAACCTATAGTTGTAATTTTAATTAAAATAAGCCCTTTTTTAAGATTTTTAAGACAAATACCATGAACAACGGGTTTGACCAGGAACACCCCAGGTGCACATAAAGTTATATGTTGTACCAGGAGCTGATTGGCAAATTTTAGCCTGGGGAGGAATGAGATTTGGTCAAGCAGCTTATTAGGGACATTTTAAAGAATAGGAAATGCAGGTGGCCCACTGAGCTGGACCAAGGCAATCCAATATAGGAGTGCCACAGAGGGCAAATTGCTCCTTGCCCACAAGCCCTGTGTTGTGCTGTTGACAATTATGAGATGAGAGTAGAACCTATGCAACAACCTACACTGGGAATGTATAGCTCTAAGAATCATAGTCACAATGAGGTACCATTACTTGTCAGAAGCTTAATGTCTTTTATCAGGGATGGTTTATTGAAATGATGAGACACACTTATATGCAAAGAAACAGATTTGTATACCAGGTTTCCGATTATTGCTAAGTAACAAGATTATTGTGATGTGTGGACTGATTTTATTGAATGATTTATAATCCAGCGAGTGAATGCTGAATACCCACACTTTGCTGCTTTACTTAGAGCAGCACAAACTGTTATCCTCTATCTTTGCTATATTATCTCACTTAATAGGCTGTTAGTCAATCTATCGTCTGTTTATTAATAAACTTTTATATATTTTAATGACCGATCAAAGAGACTGCCCATTAAGGCTATTTAACAACGAGCAAAAGAGTCAGAAATCACACACAACATCCCGTGAGGATGTCACGCCTGTGATGAAACATGTTGAGACTTACTATTGCCACTAGCAGGTCTCCATAATCTGGAAAAGATCTGCCTTTCACAGTGATACACATTATACAGAACACTCACACGGTTTACTTACAGAAGCACAAAATCTTTATCCTCAATCTTCACTATAGGCTTATAATGTAATTTAGCAGCAATCTATTGTGTGTATGATAATACTAATAAAGTTTATCATTTATTAACCACATCACCCTCTTGGCCATTTCATACTTTCCACGCACCCATACTAGCACACACATACTACATACGGAGTGGAATAGAGAAGCAGGGAATGATCCAAAAGTTGTTCAGTGCCACCTATAATCTTCATGAGAAGCCGGATCTTGCATAAGATTACTTAAGGTATTTGCCAAAATCTGTGAACAATCTTTTGTTTAACAAGTGCAATCAGGTATATAAAACTGGCTGATACAGTACACCTGGAACTGGGAACTGTTTTTGCAACTAAAGGAGCTATGAACAATGAATAGACAATTAGTGGCTTACTAACATTTAGGAGACTGTAACTATAATATGTGGGGCCTGCTCCATCTTGAGCAATTCATATTCAACTGGGGATGAGAACTCCTACTTAGTTATTTCCTCATCTTTATTCAGAATAGTATATATATATATATATATATATATATATAGTAACAAAGGGAGGCATTTATCTGACAAGAGGCAGAGAAAGTATACAAACAGAATAAAACATTGGCACAGTTTTGCACCTAGGTTGAGGTTAAACCAGGTAAAAACGTATGTGTGGTTTAAAGTTTGCTAACTTACATGATTTCCTCTCAGCAAACAGACAGGGTTTGTCTGATTAGTCCAAACAGAGACAGTGATGGGCGTTTCCTTATAAAGAGAAGGTGGGTGTGTCACCTGCCCATCAAGCTAAGGCTGGGGGAAGAGTATCATGTATAAAAGCGTGACTGTGTTACTTGTTCAGGAAGATCAACGCTGGGAAAGCTGGCTGGTCTTGAGAGCGCTGAGCTATGTCTAGCTAGCATTTAGGGTCTCCAAGTATTGCTGTGAAATCTGTACGGTGTCAAAACATTTACCATCCTGACAATAAAACTACATAAAAAGGAAGAAGTTGTTCGCGTGTGCTTCAGCAGTAGCGGGCTCTTGCCACAATATATATATATATATATATATATATATATATATATATATATATATATATATATACACATATATATATATATATATATATATATATATATATATATATATATTGTAGGACTGGTTTCTGCAAGTATCTCCAAAACTGCTGCTATTCTTGACATGCGCAGATCTTTGCAAGCCAATTCTCCACCATATGTAGTATAATCAGGGGAATAGGTACTTTCTTCTTGGTGAACAGCAGCAGTAACCACACAAGTCCAGAGGTTTCGGGATAACAGCCACGGCCAGTTTATTCACCAGCTTGTAAACAAACCAGGATATAAAAAAAAATCCTAGCTGTCTGGCTACTAGCTAATACATTTAGCAAGACCCTCTCTCAGAACTACAACAAATTATTGCTCACTGCAGCAGAGTATCTCAGAAGGCAACTCAACCTTCCCAGGTCTGGGACACTGGTTGCAAATCCCAGCTGCCTTATTACAGGCACCACCCAGGTGCATCTCTTGATCAGTCTGTTTTAAATACAAACGACAGGAACCTGGGACTTATGTACATGCCATTTATCACTTGCCCAGAGCTTCTGTCACAATATATATACATGTATATATACTGCATATATATATATATATATATATATATATATATAGATCTATCTACCTCAATATATATATATATATATATATATATATATATATATATATATAGGCAGCACGGTGGCTTGGTGGTCAGCACTGGGGTCATGAGTTCAATTTCCGACCATGGCCTTATCTGTGAGGAGTTTGTATGTTGTTCCAGTGTTTGCGTGGGTTTCCTCCCACACTCCAAAAACATACTGGTAGGTTAATTGGCTGCTATCTCGGTCTGTGTGTGTGTATGTTAGGGTATTTAGATTGTAAGCTCCAATGGGGCAGGGACTGATGTGAATGAGTTCTCTGTACAGTGCTGCAGAATTAGTGGCGCTATATAAGTATTAAGTTGGGTGCAGTTAAAAAGTGAGTTGGTTGGACAAGGGAGGGAGCAGATTAGCAGATTGTACTGGCAGGAAACAAGCAAACTGTGGTCTCTCTTAGAAACACAGGGAAAGTCCAGGATGTAGAATCAGAAATGTTTATCTGAATCCTGTCATCACCTGTCTAATGAACATCCCAAAGAAAGGGAAGAAAAATAAGTGAAGGGGAACTATTCTGCCTGTAATCCATACCCTTTTGAAGCTTCTTTTAAACATGCTTTTTAGCCAATATGACAGACTTGAAGTATACCATCTATTGTTGTGGGTTTATAAATCGTGAGCCTTGTGTACATTATTATTGCTTTTAAAGCGTCACTAACCTCTAATATGTTTGCTTGACACTGGGATGTCTGGGAGACTCACGAATTCCCAGTAGGTCATTCTCCTGCATCCTGCCCACTTCCAAGATGAAAGCCTCTATGACGAGATTCGTGTCATTTTGGTCCCACCCCCAGCAGAAAAATAATGCTCTTGCATCATTGCTTCCTGGGGGCAGGGCCAAAATGATGCGATTTACAGCGCTGTCCCCTGGCCCTGATTAAGATGCCCAAAAGGGTAACCTGGCCCTGATTAAGATGTTAATTTTTTCTTTAGGTATATACAAAGAGAACATAGGCAACCGGGTGAGTCCATTTAAGTTGCTATGTTTCCATTAAATCAGTATTAAAATCAGTAAACAAAAGTGCTCAAGCACGAAAATATTAGATAAATGCATTTTATTCTATAGCAAAAACTGGATGTAATTTCAGATCATACTCAGTTGGCCCACCAAGCCAGCCTCCTCTGTACATTATATTTAGCCATTTCCCTGCAGGGCCTGTGCCAAAACTTTAACCCAGGAATCCAGAAATTTTTCTTATTTACGCTCTGTGTCGGTATCGCCAGGAATACGAGAATCTTGAAAAAATTTTCAGGATAAATAGGGCTTTCCTTTGGTACCATAGTCTAGTAAATACCATTTTAATTTATGTACATTAAGCGGATGCTTCTTCCTATAGTTACATTCACAAATTAGTTCAATCCACAAAATATACAACTTTTTCCCGTCTGCGAGTTCTAATATTTACAGGGATACCGAATAAGTGTACTTTATTAGATGTTTTGGTTATGGTTTGGCCTGTAATAAAAATGTATATGTAAAACTTGTTTCTGTATCTAAGTCCTTTTTTAGGTGGAAGCAACGTTGGATATATGGCAGCAGGATATAATTACATTTATAAATATAAAACCAAGAATGAACACAGGAGCCAGAAGGCTCATTGAAGATAACAGTGATAAATGCTCTGGCATCCTAGAATTGCACAGGGTGAGTTTATATAGAGAAGAGAATTGAGTGGAGGCGGGGAGGAGGCCTGCTTGGTCATGAGCACGACCACCGCTAGTGGCGCTGCAAAGCTTCAAAGGAATAGCAGTGTATATGCTGTAAGATGTGAATAACTAGAAATGAGCATAAGCAAAAACCGCGTATTGTTTGGTGAAAAAATAAACGGATAATATTACCTGTAAAAATGTTTTGTTTAATTGTTGTTCCGTGCTATTCACTTCAACTTAACTTTAGGAGGAATTGTTGGAGTGGAGATTGTAGAGTCATCACCATACCTCCTAGCTGTCCCGATTTAAGCAGGACCATCCTGATTCTAGGGGACTATCCCACTGTCCTACCTGTCAGGATTTTGTCTTGGCTGCTGGGACTGTTGAGTGGTGTGTACTGATCAACGTTGAGAGGGTGCAGAGCGCACCTGCCACTGGTACGGCAATGCAGGTGTTTTTAGGAAAGGGAGTACTATGTATGCTTCCAGTAGACATTTTACTGTGTATTTTCCTAGGACAGCACAAAATCTATATAGAGTCCTGAGTATAGTGAGATCTGACCACACTATGGGCTAGATTTACTAAGCTGCGGGTTTGAAAAAGTGGGGATGTTGCCTAAAGCAACCAATCAGATTCTAGCTGTCATTTTGTAGAAGGTACTAAATAAATGAAAGCTAGAATCTGATTGGTTGCTATAGGCAACATCCCCACTTTTTCAAACCCGCAGCTTAGTAAATCTAGCCCTATGATTCTGTCAACAATGTCCATTCTCCAGCGCAATTTCTCAATATTTTCCATTTAGTAGGATTACTCTGGTCCTCATGGAATAAATGTTACCACAAACATGGCTGAACAGTTGCGGTGGGCAGATCAATTCAGAAGTTACACACAGGGGCAGGCTGGGCTGGGGGGCAGGGGGGTATATGCCCCCCGGGCCGGTCCCATAGTGGGCTATCTTGGGCTGGGTCACTGGGCCACCTGCATTTTTTTTTCTTTAAAATGTTCCTATTAGGCTACTGAGTTGATTCTTACCCCGGGCTAAAATTTGCCAGCCCCCCCCTTCCTGGTTACACACCAATTTAGTTCCCGAGAGAAAATAGCTTTGCCCATTTGCACACACATCTTTATCCTCTCTGATATGTATACTATGAATGGAGGCTGTGCAGGTTGTTTTTTAAGAATTGTTTTGTAGTTTTTGCTGTTCTAGTTTCACTCATCCCTACCGCTAAATAATGGTGAATTCTGCCAATCTCTGCTTTTGTGCACAAATGCATGTACACTGCCCATCAAAACTTACCCCAAATATTTCTTTAGTATGTGCTTGTGGTAGATCTACTTTCAGTATTTAGTCCTGTACATTATACAGAAATAACAAACATTTAATACAAAATATTAAACCCAAAAGGTTAAAAGATAGACACGATTAGCCCTCTTTGCAATCAGAAAGAAGAAAGGTCTTTGAGTTACTGCTCAGTTGAGAGTTTGATGTTTAATAGAGAAGCACAGAGAGTATAATGCTTAATTCCTTGTTAATCATTTATTTCTCTAATGAGCAGGGCTACATCTTTACTCTTCTGATTTTTAGTAATCAGTTTATACTGCCGGCCCATCCATAAATTCACTGCTAGTAGTCTCTGGTGGCTACTTATTTTTTTTTTTTATCAGATAAAGCCTTTGCCTGCAGAGATAACTCAGCAATCACTGCTGTGTGTCCAGATTATCAAATGTTCTTCAGGGCGTGGCTCTCTCCTCTGTCCAGCTCTCATAGGAAACAGCAAAACTTTTTAACCATAGAAGCGTTAAAGGGAACCACAATTACGGCACACAGTAAATATGTGAATGTCATGAAGGGCAGAAGTGTGGATGAGGAAACATAGTCATTAAGGTGTTAAGAATCCTTATTTTGAAAACTGAATTAATTCAGAGTTGAGCACATTTTGCTTCCCAAATGTATGCATAAAAATTCTGTCTCAAAATTCCAATTACTTGTTTATGTGGACTTGCACCTATCTCAGGTTATATCCAGCTGAATACACAGCAGTATTTCTGTGTCAGGGGTAGGTCAGGTGTACATATACGCACACTTATGCCCCACAATATAGTAGAGATTGACAGTAATAGTAGTAAATGTGGATTTCCCTTATAAGATAATGAAGTGTCATATGCACGAGAGAATAATGTCTTGACAGTATTATAATGACTGTGAAAGTCATGTTTTCCTTATTACATATAATAAAATACTAACACCCCTACAACTGTTGCTTACAACCTTATATATACAATGGAAATTTTCCTGCAGTAGTCCAAATGGAAAATGCAAATAAATCTGAATAGATGGCCATGACCTGGTATAATATAGCTGTAACACCAATGAATACTATCAGCTGGAGGGTTCAAAATGCAAGCAGCCAATCAGTAACTGCTAGATAGTGTTGCTGGTGCCACCTTTATCATCAAGTCTCTTTACACCAGGCCACCAGTACCTACAAATGATACACCTCCTAAGACACTTATCTGGGGATGCTCCCAAGTCTCATTAGGTCACATCTCCAGAGGGTGTGTTAGAGCTATACACCTTTACTGTACTCAGCTTACGCTTGACTGCCCTCTTTACGTCTCTATGGAGGTGCAAGTTTAAAATACATACAAATCTAGATATGGATGCATTTTGCTGCGCATGTGCGGTACAGCATTGCATATATTTATACCATGAAATGTGTAATTTTTTCAACTCAAAATGATGCCCTATGCACAGTAAGCAGTTTTTGTCATACCAGCTCACTAAATATATTATTTCAAGTTAAACTGATCATGATAAGCAGGGCCGGATTAACCCTAGGGCTAACTAGGCTACAGCCCAGGGGCCTCGGGCATCCAGGGGGCCCTTGAAAGTGCTCAGCAGCAGTATTGATCGGTCGGGGGCGGGGGCGCCCCCGGCGCGATCAGTGCTGCTGAGCACTTTCGCTGCGGTCCTTCCCCGGCGCGCTGTAGTCTCCTTACTGAGGAGATCTCGTGAGTCTCACTCTCACGAGATCTCCTCAGTAAAGAGCGTACAGCGCACCGGGGAAGGAGGTAAGTGCCGGGGGAGGGGGGGGGGGGGCCCGGGCAGCTCGGATCATGGGGGGGGGGGGGGCTCACGTGGGAATGGAGATCCCCTTAGCCCAGGGGCCTCCATTCCCTTAATCCGGCCCTGATGATAAGGAATCACTTCTACTGCACACTAACTCTATTCTCTTCCCTCACTCTAAGCATGTTAAGTATGCACTCTTCCTTGCACAATGCAGCAAATAAATCCTCCTGGATAAAACTCTGCCTCATAATGGTGCATGGTGCTAAGCTTGACCTAAGGATCACACAAAATATGTCTGGTTGAGAATTAGGATCTTTCCACATTTGAATTCCCAGAATTAGGAATATTCCACATTTGCCAAAGATGGACCTGTCTGCAGTTTCCACTATACATTCAATGTATTTCAACATTTGTGTTTCATATATGTTTTGGTCGACCGTTAGTCCCATGAATTCAGGTGAGAATGCAGCGCGGTGACAGATACAAAATTCTCACCTTGTCTCCTGAACCCCAGTCTGCTTCTACTCTTCCTACCCTCCCTTGTCATCGTGGCCACTGTTTGCAGAACAAGTCACCTGCGCTTCCTCCTGCAGTCATTGTACTAGCAGAACAGTGACTGGCAGCTTTAGCAGAGGAGGTACAGGAGATGGAAGATACTTCTACTCTGTCACAGATCTGTATAAACTGAAGGCTGGTATTGATGCTGCTAAGTAAGCTAGGAGGCGCGGAGTCTAACACACCTCTTCGCCAGAGACCCCCACAAGGGAGTTTGAGGTTTACTGTAAGAGATGTGCAGGTTGCGGCCCTCCGAGTTAGTCACCAGCGAAGCAGTGGGTGAACAGACTGAGTTGTGGAATCCGAGTTCAAACCGTGCAGGCAAACGAACTACAAAAACAAGCCAAAAGGGAATCCAAGAGCAGAGTCAGGTAAAGCCGGGTCAGAAGCCAGTAGGTCAAACATGATGCAGTGAAACAGGCAGGAGCACTGGAGCATCAGTGGACCTTGATACACTGGCACCCTTATGGTGCCAGAGCCTGCTTTAAATAGTGTGTGCTAGCTGATTGGCGGCAGTGGAATTGGCAGTAAGGAACAGGTGACCACCAACAGAGAGAGGAAAGGTGCCTCCTATTGCCTAGCATCGGAGACACAAGAGAACTGTGCATGCGCCCATGTTGCCAGGCTTGGAAATGGAGAAGAAGCGTCTCGTTACTAGGCAATGGGACGCAATTGCACAGAGAAAGAAGACAACCGTCCCTGGCACCTAGTAGGCATTTGGGAACGGCGTCTGACACACTCTCTCCCTGTTCCACTACTTGTGCTGCCATACATTGCTGTGCTAACCCATTGGGCTGAGGAGGAAGCGCAGGTGATATGTGTCACCCAATACTCTATCCTGCAATCACCACAACTACAGGGTGACTGGAAAATAAGGATAGTGGGGTATTGTTTGGCTTAAGATTGCAACTTTACTAACAGCATTGCTTATTAAAACGGGTTATTATACCACCTTTCAGAATACTACAATTTTTCACACGGTCAGTCTTTATTTGTATTGTTTCAGTTCAGTTCTGAAACACAAGAGAAATATTGCGCAAACAGTCAGAAATTGATGGAATAGTTAATAGTAAAAGGGCAGCCTGGGGAACACGGGAAATCAGCTTGTAAACAAAGAGAGACTAGTTAAAAGAGAAAGCTGCATTACTACAGTACGCATTGGGTTATTTAGCTTGTAAATTAAATTCTGTTTGTAAATGAAAAATACTGTCACTTTTTGCCCCCATTCGCTGTCATCTGCTCTCTAATTGACAGCGTCACTAAGTCAGCATGGAGAGAGGGCTGCGTCTCAAGGCCGGTGTCTTTTCATGCATTCTTTCCATCAACAAGATAACCCAGCTCCTTTTGTGTCTGTGTGTCTGATTAGACACAAGATCACACATAGCTGGGGATGTACAGTATTACCTTCATGTGCATCTGAGAAGCAATACAAAGTTTGTGCAACTTTACATATCCGTTCACGCTAACAAACAATGACAATCATCACAGAAAAGAAAGTAATTATATATCTAATGTTTCCTGCTATTTATTAATGTATCCCTAGGATATGGGAGGTTGGGGACCATAAACTAGGAAAGAGTTGGTTTTTTTTTTTTTTTTTTATACAAAGGTGTCAATCTAAAATTATTTTCTTAGATTTTCAAAAATACTTATTTTCACTGTCTCCATCTTTAAACATATTTCCAGGAAGCTCGACTTGAGGGCATTCTAGGCACAATGCTTAGATGTGTATACACAAAATACTCTGTCTTTTGTCTGTAATATTCTTCGGTATTTTAATTATTAAAGATAAGTATTTGAATTATAAATATTCTAGTTATGCTGGAATAGGCAAAGCAGGCCCTGTGCCCTGAGGCAAAAGTCTTCCATTATCCATAATACTTCTGCCGCCTGCCGGCATTCTGTTTCGTTATATATTTTTTTTTTTTGAGTTTCAAAAAAAAAAAAAAAAAGAGTGCATAGCAAAAATAGCCTCTCTCTCCTACCCAGTCAAACCTCCGAGATCCCTTCTCAATATGTATAGAGGCCTTGAAGTGAGGAGATGCCACTGCATTGTCCCTAACTGTCTAGCTCTCTCATTGAAACTAGTGTGTTTGTCACATATCACAGCTGAGGAGACCCTTTATAGTGGATCATTAATATTGTCAGGATCGTGATGGCTGGGATGATAGTGGGGATTCAACAACAGTCTTCTGTGAATATACAAATAAGTGAATTGTTACCTCTCCCACCTTGCCACAGATCAGCAAAGAGACAGAACCGCTGTCATGACAGATTCTTTTGGATATGCAATAGGTGTGCATCAGGGAGGGACGCGGAAAACGAGTGTGTGCATTGCTGGGAGATATGAGAAGACCTTAGGGGTTTGTGACACATGGGTGAGCGCGGTAAGGGGGCTACATAAGACCAGGTAGAAGCAGCACATAACTTATGAAAGAATATACAGGCAAAAATGTTAATGATAAGAGGACATTCTCTGCCTCATTAGAATCTTACTTGTGATTCATACATATATAATAGTTGCCAATTAAAACTAGATGGTCACAAAGTTCCTCCTTTCATCTGTCACACCCAGTTACTCTACAGAGTATAGTGACGCTATGTCTTGTGTTCCATGTTTTATTGCCAGGGATCTTACAGCTACCCCTCTGAACCATTCATTAAACCTGCAAATAGACACTTGTTTAGTTGTTAGTAGTAGCATCATCTGCCAATGTATTCTGTACCATGAATGATAGAAAAGGGGAGACCTGTATGTGTAGTTTTGTAATGTACATTGTGTTTCTGCATATATTAGTATCACATGTTTCTTATAAAGAAATAAGGCTGAAACCACAAGGCTAGCCAGGGCCATAAAAGTAACGAAGGGTCACAGCAGGCAGATGGCAGGTCTGATCATGTCCCATGAGCAGTGTAACTTTAGAGGACCTCTCCCATGCTGAGTGCCACAGATGGCTACATCTCCCGCTGCCTATTACACTCTTGAAGACACTGCTAGTGAGCTGTAGACAGATTTGGGGCAAAATGAATATACCTGATTCTGGTATTTACATGTTTATGTCATGTATGTGCTGTGGCCACTATACATGAAGGGCCTGAATCAACAAGGAACGCAAAGTGGGCGCAATATGCTTTTATTTAAAAGTGACGTGATTTGCACGCATGTACACCCGTATTCAAGTACAAGCGGATCTCAAGAAACATTTCCATTTGAACACAGGTATAAGAACGCTCTGGTTATATGACAATTGCAGTATACAGACACAACAAACCGCAGAATACGCACAATGCATATGTGCTATATAAAGTCCCATCAGAACTCATAGAAAAAATGTACTAAATACATTAGCATCTGTTGGTTATATATATATATATATATATATATTTTCATTGTTTTACACATAAAATATATTTATCAGCATGTTATTAATGTCTACGGTACATAAAATGCATTTTTACAGTTGCTCTTAACCGCAAACACATGTTCTAGCGTACATACGTGACCGTCATCACTATCAGTCGGCACTTACACCTGTCCTGTAGCTGGTGCAAGTGATACTGCTAAAAATCACATACCTGATAGTGCTCAGAGCTTGAATGAGACGGATGTGCGCTCAGCCTTGGCCCATCCTTAGTGTACAATGTCTACGTGCAAACGCCTCTTCCTTTCCTCGATCTGTCCTTCAAACCGTAGGCTGTCGGAAGTGTCAAGGATTATTGCATGTACTAATTATAGTTCCTTTCTGAGCATGCGCAGCGCAATTTAATGCAAGATACAGCACTATCCCACCAGCGCAATGTACTATGCGTCTATAGGACAATCTGTCCTTGGAGTTGATAGCAAGTGAGAATTATTAACTTAGAATTTCTTACTCTCAACTCCCCCTCTGCAACTAATAGAAATGATTTTCAGAAACAACCCATAATCCAAACCATAGCTATGGCTGGCATACGTTACACAATTCCTTTTACACGCAGCACCTGCTTTTAACCTATGTATGCATGTATGGATATGATTGGTCAGCACAACTGTATTTCATCTCATTGGTCACTTATAAGTGTGTATGTAGTGATGAATAGGCCAATTCAGATCCAAAACTGATCATTAAAAATTATTCTTACCAGTTCCTTACCAATTGCTATCAATTACCCTGTCAGTCTTTGTGTATGTACATCCAAAATCAGGAGATTATTCCAAAAATCCATGCTACTGTGCATGCTAACAGATAATGCCAGATAGAAATCTTTGTGTGTATAGATTAACAAACAAGCAATATCAATGGTCATCTTCAGACTGTGGTGGGTGCGTGTGTATGCATGGTCAGAAACGATCAGGTAAAGGAATGGCCACTTACCATTCTTCTGAAACAATGAAACCTCCATGTGTACACTATCCTTAAGGCGTTCAACTTTCAGCCACAAGCACATCTACTCAACCTATACTAGGATAGTTACAACTCCCATAATGCAACAGTTTAGCTATAAATTTCAGGAACAGCTTCTATCTGCCCCTTGAAGAGAGCTAAGGACACATAAACTCACTCACTCACTCACTGAGAAATAATGTAATTCCATGAGAACTCTTGCACTACAGGTAGGACAACACAACAATACATAAACACCAAACGGCTGGCATTCTCTCTTGGCACATTCACCTTTTAACCCTTAAATGAAATATATAACTACTTAATACCTGAAATAAGGCACGGACTCAGGTTTGAATTTTGTCGCCCTAAAATCACAGTTTTAAGTGTATAAATGATGGTGACGATGAAAGCAGAGGCAACCAGCTAACACTATATAAACAAACATATGGACGACCAACTGGCCCAGGCACTAAGTGATGGAGTCAGAGAAACTACACCCCTTCTGTCCTCAAAGGGCACGTTCACACAAACAATACCCAGGGCATTCGCACAAATTACCCTAACAGAGACATGGATCCAAGAGGGAAAAATCCCGCGGCCAAGCAAACTCTTGTACCATTTATTAACCGCTGACTGGACTGCTTTCCCGCTAACTGTGCCTCCTCTGAATAAGGAGCCAGAAGGTTAGAAACACACTAGACACCACCCAATATTAACAAACATATCATGATGGGGAGGGAGGGATTTCTGAGGTAAAAGAGGGAGACGTCCTGTTCTTGGAATTTTATAAAGGTTTGTTTCGCCACACCCCTTGGAGCCCATTGGATAATCCAAAACAAGCCAGGGAAAAATTTAACCCTTGAAGGTAAGTGCATTGTAAGCCTACTAGCCTGGCCTTTAAATTCATTCACCCCTATGCAGATCTTCATTTATCCTTCTCAACATAAATTAAAACATTTCACTTCTGCTCAGTTGGGATTAGTATATCTGATGAACTGACAAATGTGACAGAGTTAAGTTTAGTAATTGCCTATGTGAGAAAGTAAGTGGGGCATAGGTTAGGAAATACATGGATGCATCATTTAATGTTAATTAACAAGACATAGAAAGCTGTAAAGCATTTCAATGTGAAGTAAAATTAAGTGTGCGATTTGAAATTTTCATTAAAATTTTATATATTTCAACAATTTGTTGGAGCGCCTGTTGTGACCATTGTGAAATATGTTGGTGAATAGTAAGTACTTTATGCATTCTCTAGACTTTCTGTGGTGTTAAAGGATCACTTGCCATACTTCAAGATTGTGAAAGAAAATGTTGACTAAAAATTTGAAACCATTTGCCAATAATCTAAAACTGAATAATACCGCGGCATGACCACCAGTGTGCATGAAAGTCATGAGAAATTGGACGGTTAATATAAAACAAATCTACTTAAATGGAAATTGCTATAGAAACAGCAGTCAAATAAACAAAAATGCAATATAGTAATTCAGTACGGCTAGTGTTTAAAAAAAATGCTGAATTGTACATTTGTTTAGCCAAATTGTGACTAAACCTGAAGTTCTGGTTGATTCAGTTAGGGGCATATTTAAAAATGATTGGGTCTCCCACCTAAATCTTTAAGGGGCCCCACATTCCAAGCTGCTCAGCTACAGTCTTGAACCACCAAGATCTGATCCACTCCAAAACACCCAATACTGCTCTAATGACATCTTCAGAAATGTATATATATGATTTATATATATGTATACATTATTGGTGTAGATTTATAAGGTGAAGGAAGGACACACAAGGTAGGCAAAATAAATGAATGTCATGCCCTGTATCTACATATAGTTTTGGTAAAAAACTGCAATTTGATCCAAAGTGCCCAAACTTTTGCATACAGCTGTATAAAATTCCCCTTTACTAGAAGGATATCAGAAACATTATCAAACAGGACTCACTGCAAACACCGTGGGAATCCAAAACAGCAATCCGCAGTCTGTGCAAAGTAGTTATGATGGGCGTCATTATAACGAATCGGCTTCGGGTGGTAGGCACAGTAAAGGAAATATCACGCTAAATAATTAAAATCAATTACGTTTTTAAGAATAAAGAACAGGTGATTAATAATAATAAGTATGCAATGTGTATAAAATGTTTTCATTTTATTAAACACTGGGTTATTTATCTCTACAATCTAAGGCAAGTTACATAAAACGATGATGTACTGAGGTAGAAAAAAATAGAAATTTGATACAGAGTAACAATCCACGGCTATCATAAGCCTAACACAGAGCAAATGATACTTAAATGGGCACAATATTCATATTATCAGAAAAAATAACTGAAGTTTAATAAACTGAGAAAGAAGAAATTATATATATATATATATATATATATATATATATATATACAAGTTAAACCGTGCATGATACTCATGCATTCTAGTCAAATCAAGCTACTTAAGGTGTTAAAAAGGTTCTTGTCATGCATTTGGGTCATAGCCCAGGCCTCCTCAGGGGAAGAGCGTTACTTCCCGACGTAAGCGCCCTTTTTTAACGTGGTTTTGTCCACATGTCACCACCTCATCATTCTTCTCCATCACCTCATCCTTCATTTTCATCGCCAAATCTATCCAGATGTCTATCCAGACACAGGGATCTCTCTCAGCGGTCCTGAGTATCACACTTCTCTCACTCTGTCACCCCCGGCAACCACCAACCACTCCCAACTGTCACTTCTCCTTCAAGAAATATATATATATTTTTTTTAAATCTTTATAAACACTTTTAACAATTAACAAATTAAATTACCAAATTAAAAACATCTTAGTATACCAAATTTCAGCCCTTTCTGAATTTTTTTTCCCACACACACTAAGAATTTAGTAGGTCAGTGTATAACTCCGCCCAGCAGGTGGCGCTGCAGCTTGGTTTTATTTTTTCCACACACACACAGACAGACTAACACACGCCACTAAGCATTTATATTATAGATGTTTGTGTGTAAATTTATATAAATCATATCTATATCTATCTATCTATCTATCTATCTATCTATCTATCTATCTATCTATCTATCTATCTATCTATACAATGTGTCAATCAGTGCTTAGTGATAGTTGCCTCAGAGTCCCTGAAATACATAGAAGGTACTTCCAAGCAAGAGTTGAGTCATCATAAAATGAGTAGATTAAAAAAACATGTTTTTTTTAAAGTAGTATGAATAAAATAAAATATATTTTCCACTTACTGTACTGTTGCTAACATTAATATCCTGAAGTGGCGATCATCTTACCAGCAGTGGTGATGAATTAAAGAGAGATTAGCATGTGTTTGTGAAGGCAACCAAAATCATGGCCGGATGGTGTTGGCAATAGCACTACAGCAAACAGCAGCATAACACACAGTTTGGGAACATGTCTTGTGTCTGGTCTGGTGTTCAGAATAAAATCCATTAATGGAGGTGAGAGGCTCCGATTGGTAGAAAATCATAGTCATCCGGCTCCGTTCATGTTGTTTGATTGTAAATGTAGGAACTAGCACCATAAAGTCAGAAAAAAAACAGTAAGGAAAAAAGTCTATAAATGTGGCTAATTAATTCACTACTGTTTTCTTTTTCAGAGGCAAAAAAACAAAACAAAATCATCTTACGTTGGCCATTAAGCACAATGTCACCACAATCTCCAAAACACTTTAGAATATATAACTGTGGCTAAATATCCTTTACTACTCAGAACAGTATCTGTAAAATTGTATTTTGTATAACTGCATCCACTGACTAAGGGCTAGATTTACTAAGCTGCGGGTTTGAAAAAGTGGGGATGTTGCCTATAGCAACCAATCAGATTCTAGCTGTCATTTTGCAGAAGGTACTAAATAAATGAAAGCTAGAATCTGATTGGTTGCTATAGGCAACATCCCCACTTTTTCAAACCCGCAGCTTAGTAAATCTAGCCCTAAATGTTTTAATACTGAATTCTATATATTTATCTATTAACAGTTATATATAGAGCCTACATATTACGCAGCACTTAACAGGGAATATTTAATCATTCACATAAATCCCTGCCCTAGTGGAGGTTACGATCTATATTCCCTACCACACGGACACACACAAGGATTCATTTGTCAGTATCTAATTAATCTACCAGTGTGTCTTTGGATTTTTCAATCATTTATATTTGTTCAACAGGACAAACTATACTATAAGGGCCTGATTCATTAAGGAAAGTAAGTCAAAAAAAGGAGTAAATGTGCTGGACAAAGCCATGATACAATGCAAAAGGTGCAAATTAGTTTATTATTTTGCACGTAAGTTAAAAACTGGCTGTTTTTTCATGTAGCACACAAATACTTGATAGCTTTATTTTTACCCTGAAATTTAAAATTGATCTAGGCCAACCCCAACTATAAATCTGCCATCATTTTTTAAATTTAGCTCCCCCACCAATGCAACATGGTTTTGCCAAGGTGCAAAGTTACTACTTTTTTTTGCTTTACTTTCCTTAATGAATCAGGCCTTAAGGCTTCATAGAATGAGTTAGGGGATGAGCTTCTATGAATATTTTAAATACATTTGTTGTCATTTAAACAATGTTTTGGTTTATTAGGCTTGCAAAAACTAAACTTAAATATTGTTCATTATAGGCTGAAATACAAGAACAAAAACAGTATCTCCAAATATTCACAGACTAGGGCATCGAAGACATCAAGGAGATGCTAAGTTCAGAAGAAAGTACTTGGATACTGAATTGATTGTGATGAAGGTGAATCAACATTGTTCATCTGCATTAGCTGAGCGTAACCATACTTCATTAGTCAAATGCAGTTCAATCTTTCATTTAAGATGTTCATCAGATGTTGATTCAATTTGAGGATTTGTGTCGCCGGTTATCATTTCTAAACCAACCATAGAGATCTGCAAGCATACTCTGAGCCCATGAAAGTGAGAGCTTGTGGATGCTGGAGAAATGGAGAAATCTGTTATTGCCATATGCATACTTGACATAAAATATACTGATAATTTTACTTTAAATAAAAGCACCCAAGTAAATATTCTGTTGAATATATAAACTTTATTAAAAATTATTGTACGTAAACAGGTCCCCCATCCCTCCTATTTCAGATGTTACATAGCTGGATGTTTACTAAATTCTCACAAGCAGTGAACTGTGTGATCTTATGATAAATGAAGTCCTGCATAGAGATGAATGAATTTAAACGCCAGGCTTGGAGGCTTACAATGCACTTATCTTCAGGGATTAACGTTTTCCCTGATTTGTTTTGAATTATCCAATGGGCTCCAATTGGAGTGGCAAAACAAACCATTATATGAATCCAAGAACAGGACATCTCCCTCTTTTACCTCAGAATATCCCTCCCTGCCTCCCCATCATGATATGTTTGTTACTATTGTGTGGTTTGTATTGTGTTTCTAACCTTATTTTTCCTTATTCAGGCGAGGCACAGTTAGCGGGAAAGCAGTGCAGGCAGCGGGTAATACATGGCGCAAGAGTTTGTTTGGCCACAGGATTCTTCCCCCTTCGCTCTATGTCTCTGTTAGGCAGGGGCAGGTTGGGCTAGGGGGCAGGGCGGGGCCTCTGCCCCACGGGCTGGTCCCATAGTGGGCTACCTCGAGCTGGGTCACTGGGTCACCTGCATTTTTTCCCCTTAAAAATGTTCCTAATAGGTGGCTGAGTTGAGTCTTGGCCACTGGGCTAAAATATGCCAGCCGGCCCCTGCTGTTAGTGTCATTTGTGAGAATGCCCTGGGTATCGTTTGTGTGAATGTGCCCTTGGAGGCCAGAAGGGATGTAGTCTCTCTGACACGGTGAGTGTCTGGGATTCTGGGCTGGTTGACCATACCTGTGTTTGTTTAGTATTAGCTCGCTAGCTGAACTTGCATCTGCTTTTTGTTGCCACCATCATTTATACAATTAAAACTGTGACCTTAGTGCTCCAAAATTCAAACCTGTGTCATTGTCTTATTTCAGGTATTAAGTAGTTATATATTTAATTTAAGGGTTAGAATTAATGTGCAGAGGGAAAATATCAGCTATTTGCCATTTATGAGAAAAACAGACATAAGAATAAAACTGTTCACAGAGTTCCCACTAAATAAAAAATAACTTAAGAAATATAAGATTTTGAAGATTTTGCATAAATAATATAACTATGGGTGGTAAAAAATGATTCTATAATTCAACACATTTGTATCAATAATCCTAAATATAAAGAATAAAGAATAAAGATAAAGAATATGAAAAATACATGTATTTCCTGCAACAATTTTATTAGCAATTTAGATATATCCTAATCCACCCAATACAAATTAGATAATATTTGATCTATTAAATGCTTAACAGATGAAGTCTAATGAAGATACTGCTTACTATGGCGACTCTCAGATTATGCTATCTCTATAGTGGGCTCTAGGGGATTCCAGACCATTTTTATCAATACTCCCATGGTGTGGGAATTAGGTAGGAAATTCAGTGATTATAGAAACCTACCCTCTGAGAAAAGCAAAGGATATAAATGACAGCATCCTATTAGAAAGCATATATTGTCCACTACAATAAAGTTATATCTTTTCCAGGATTATCCTTGTGAAATAGATTAAATAGAAAAAGACAAACATCCAACATAGGAAGCAAAATTTATTTCAAAGGCCTTAGATGCTGTCATTGACCCCGTAAGTGAGTCATACAGACAAGCAGGATCACATTAGCCATTAGAAAGGTCAAAGGGTTGTTACAAGCTGGTCCTGAGCATCATTTCTACTTCCCAAGTTTTGCAGTTGTAGCTGGAGAGTAGTGTATCCTTAAGTCTGCAATGGGTTCACCTGAAAAACCCTGCATTGTAAACAGTAGCATAGAAAAATGCCCCTAGGTCCTGTTGCAAAACCTGGGGTGGGGGCATCCTTGCGTGCCCTTCAAGCAGTAAACTCCACCCAATAACACCCACTATATATGGATAAACACATAAACTCACATACCAACTTGTCCTAGGCCTTTTGTTTACTCTGCCCTCCCCCTGTATTCCATGTGACTGATGTTGGGTCACATGACCATTAGGGGCTTTCTGAAATTACTATTCACAGGGATTAACATACTGAGCTAAAATGAATGTAATATCTTGCCTGGACTTCTCTCGGATAAAATAAGACTTACAAGGGCATATTCAATTGTCGGCGGAAACGCCGAAAATCTCACGGTCCACGCATTATTACCGTTATTACGGTAATAGTGCGCAGAAAAACCGTTATTACGGTAATTTTCTCGCTGGATTTCAGCTCACAGCTCCCTGAGCCGCGAGCTGATATCCAGCTAACTATTACCGTAATAACGGTAATAGTTTTAACGCGCCGCGGAAACAGGACAATCGAATATGCCCCTCAGTATCTTAACATATTACATTGTTTCAGGTAAATAGATACATAAAGTTGGCCATCTGGTGGCAGATTCTGTCACTTGGATGACTAAATTGGAATGAGTGTGTGGTGGTCGAGACGGATGGGATTTCCTTCCCTTACCTTGTCCTCCAGACACGAGTCAGGTTCTTTTCTGTTCAGATATCCGGTGGTCAGGAGATAAATACTTCAATGAAAGGGACAAGGATTGGTTAAACAACTTGGGTTTATTAAGAATGCGGTAAGGATAATTTTGGTAAGCCACCGCGCCACTGACCCCTTCAGCTCAATGGTAATGACAAAATAATCGTTTGATCAGCATAGAGCACAATAGCATTTAACATATAATATACACCTGGTCAGTATAAGGCCCAATAGCGATAACATCTTCAATATCAATAAATCAATTTTTAGGTAAATCACTTAACATTAACATTCATCTAAAACATTTGGTGCACCAATATTATCCCTGGTAACGTTACCATATTTTACACTCAGTCCTGGGTTGAACTGTGCACAGGAATTTTGTAGTGTTTAAATATCCTGCAGAAGTTTCCAGAAGGGTTAATAATCCGGATTAAGTCTCTGTACTTTCTCTCTAAAAGGTAGATGTTAAACTGTAGGCAGTGTTAAATGTTATAACAAAACACAGGACTGTTACTCAATTCAGTCACAAGATGGTGCTGTTCTCTCATCACTCTTCCCTCTGACGCTGGGGTGTGTGCAGTACACTACAGGCTAGGATTTTACCTTGAAAAGGTTCTGCAGTTCGTGGAGACTGTGTTGGACGCCCCACTGTGTGTCCCCAGCCGTTCTCCAGCCGTGTGTGCTGGCAATGTCACCAATTCCAGCAGCAGATCAGTCTCTCATGTCAACTTCCCCTTTCTTGTTGCTATATCACACACTCCTCCTTCCTGCACATCCTCCTGGGTACGTACTTTCAGTTCAACTGTCAACTGTCATTCCCACTGTGTCTTCCTCAGCCTCTAGTAACCCCTTGTAGCCCTGCATTTTAAAAGCGTTTATGCACTTCCTCTGTGCTGTTTAACAGGGTTTTGGGGCACCACAAGTGTTTTTGGCAAGTGACAGCACACACAGGCGAGTTAGATTTACAGGTCTGCCCCAAAATCAATTTTGATTGGATCATTCCTGGGTATTTTGGAATGACCCATACAATGATCTGCGGCCTGTTTGCCAATATCACTGATATATAACCTGTATGTGGCTAGCATAACACTGTGTGTATTTTATGTGACTAATAGGTGTTAATAGGAATGGGCTGTAGCTGGGGGGCAAATTATAGTGACAAGGGTGTCCTTAACTATGCAAGTCCCTGGGACTAATGGTTCTGTTCTCAGATTTATCCCCAGTTTCTCCACCATATAGCAGAAACATTATGCATGAGATAAAAAATGACAATTTCAATAAATAAGTACCAGTTTAAATTACAATCCTTATTTACTATGTTGTCCATTGTGATCATATATACGGAGATATCACTTTTGTGGTTTTCATGTCACCTTCTTAGATACCATGCAGACACTATTTCACCATTTTGATATTTCCCATATACTAATATACAGGAAAAAATAAGATTAACCCTAATATAGCAGGAAAGAAGAATTGGCTGCTTTTTCTTTTAATCCTACATTTAAGCCACAAAGCTTTGTCCGGAGAGGCTGATCAAGCCTTTAGCTGACTGATAATGACATTGAAAGGATTGCTACAGTGGCAATTTCACAATAGGTTCAGTATATAAAAAACTCCCATAGGAACAGGAACTGTAATAAGACACAGAAGCTACCCTTATTTGTGGTTTGTGGAATTCTTTGTATGGCACACAATGTATGTTTGCTTAAAAAAGCATTCAAATATTAGTAGTGCATCTCTAGCACTTACTAACCACTATATGAATAGTGGGCAATTTTGGAAAAAAAATCCACTTTAAATATGTTTTGGTACATTTATTAAATTGAAATCTTGTTTTTTTTATTTAAATGGAAAATGAATGTTGACTATTCAGATCAGATTGCTACAATTTGGGTTAACAAACCTAAACAGTCACTGTGAAATGATTTAATGAAAGTAGGCTGGATTATTTTAAGTCAGATATTACGTTTTTTATACATGCAAGTTATTGTGATGTACAATCTACTTAGCTGGGATAAGGGATGTGCCTATACATTTGTCTTTTACAGTTCAGACTATGGTAGTTGATGTAAGAGATGAGTGAAGTGCCATTTAAATTGCCATCCCGGGCAGCAGGATGGCCATGTACACTGGCATATGTCTGTTTTATTTGGCTAGAATTATTTTCTTAACAAAAGTAACACATATTAGTGGTTTAATACAAATCTGAAAAATAACATAAACAATAACCTGATTAACACATACCTATACTGACTGCAAATAATAGGATAATAGGTTATCCCAAGAGGATGTGGGATAGTTTATTTTTTATGCTGTAGTCTAAAGCTTAATTATCAATGTTTTGATTGTACGCAACATTCCACTGCAGGTCTCTCCAGCTCTCAAAGGGTAAATATTCTTGAAAGTTTCATGCAATCTTCCTTGACGTGAGCTTGGTGACATTTAAAAGTTCTGATTTTCATCTGTCAAATGCCACTCTGAATGAAAGTAGATCCTATCTCATTGCTGAAATCTGGGAATTGAAAGTGACGTGCCTTTTTTAATGTTGCATTTGCGGATTCTCTCTGAACTGCCCACAGGTGCATTAGTAGATGGGAGACATGGAATTTTGGCTGCTGCCTCACAGTAGGATCATTAGCATGTGCGCCCCATTAAAGTACTCTGATACTTATCAAACTTTCAGTGCATCAGGTTGCTTGCTGTTCTCTGTGCTGTGGTAAGTAATGGAAATTGGACACACACTGGACAAAGTTCACTCTTGAAATCAGACTGTAAACATGCATATTCTAGAAGCATCAATGGAAAACATCGGGGCAGATTTAAATAGCCGTGATGTTCCTCGGATGTTCATTGCGGCTGCATAGTTTTACCGTTTATACGATAAAAAGTAACTCTTACGTTGCTGGCGTCTCTATGGTGCACAAGCGAAAGTTAGTGGTTATTTCGCTAGAAAAAAATGGCGCACAGTAATTTGTTTTACAACTGAATCTGCCCCATACCATTAAACTAATGAGTTATAGTTTACACTGTTTTTGTACTTTTTAACCAGTCTACTTAAAAAGCCAAGTAACACTGCATAAAAGTAGTTGTCTCTGTAGTAGAAGAAATGTATACCTAGTTCTATAAAATTACTGTGTTTACAGCTGACACTTAAAATGATTAATGTGGAATGATATTTTTGTGGACATGTCGAATTATAAAAAGGGATAATGAGGGACCTTAACCTACAGCCAAATGTGCTGAATTACACAGGCAAGGGATTATATTAGAGCCCAGTTTTGCCGTAAATGTACACGTTAGTGAAATGGCAGAATACTGTGGGAACTAGTAAAGACTGATTTAGACTATGGCCATCATCAAGCTATATTTTTTGCCATTGTCGATATTCATTCAGATCAGTTTTAGGCTTTATAATTTTTATAATTTATATAATATACAATCACCTGGGTTAAAATATCCCAAATTCCAGAACGCAATTAAAAAAAAAGAGATAATGTAATTGTGAAAACATAATTCTGCCCCTTATCATGTTTGCTTACATACAGCACTGGGGTCGTGAGTTCAATTCCTGAACATGGCCTTATCTGTGAGCAATTTGAATGTTCTCCCCGTGTCTGTGTGGGTTTCCTCCGGGTGCTCCGGTTTCCTCCCACACTCCAAAAGCATACTAGTAGGTTAATTAGCTGCCGAAAAATTAACCCTAGTCTGTGTGTCTGTCTGTCTGTATGTATGTGTGTATGTTAGGGAATTTAGACTGTAAGCCCCAATAGGGCAGGGACTGATGTGAATGAGTTCTCTGTAAAGCGCTGCGGAATTAGTGGCGCTATATAAATAAATGGTGATGATGATGATGATGGCAAAATGGCTTTCGACCACAGGTGTAATTACAATAGGGGCAGGAGATGCAGCTGCTATGGGGCCTATAACTGGGGGCCACCCTGAATGTCAAAGTTTCTATGTGTTTTTTTCACCATTTGAGAGGTGCATAGGGGCTCTTACACAATCTTACTGTGGGGCCCACAAATGTCTAGTTATGTCCCTGCTTCCATCATGGCACCTGGACATACATACACTGATCAACCACAACATTAAAATCACCTGCCTAATATTGTGTAGGTCAATAACCTCGTGCCGCCAAAACAGCTCTGACCCATCAAGGCATGGACTCCACAAGAAGACCTCTGAAGGTGTCCTGTGGTATCTGGCAACACGACATTAGCAGCAGACCCTTTAAGTCCTGTAAGTTGCGAGGTGGGGCCTCCATGGCTTGGACTTGTTTTTCCAGCACATCTCACAGATGCTCACACTGATTGAGATCTGGGGAATTTGGAGGCCAAGTCAACACCTTGAACTCTTTGTCTTGTTCCTCAAACCTTACATGAACAATTTTTACAGTGTGGCAGGACGCATTATCCTGCTGAAAGAGACCACCGCCATCAGAGAATACTGCTATCATGAAGGGGTGTACTTGGTTTACAACAATGTTTAGGTAGGTTTGTGTCAAAGTAACATCCACATGAATGTCTAGACCCAAGGTTTCCTGCAGAACATTGTCCAAAGCATTGCACTGCCTCGGCTGGCTTGCCTTCTTCCCCAGGTAAACGACACATATGCACCCATGCGTCCATATGATTTAAAAGAAAACGTGATTCATCAGACCAGGCCACCTTCTTCCATTGCTCTATCGTACAGTTCTGGTGTTCAAGTGTCCATTGTAGGCACTTTCAGAGGTGGGCAGGGGTCAGTATGGGCACTCTGACTGGTCTGCAATGCATTGTGTGTACTGACACCTTTATGTCATTGACAGCATTAACTTTTTGAACAATTTTTGCTACAGTAGCTCTTCTGTGGGATTGGACCAGACAGACTGGCCTTCACTCTTAACGTGCATCAATGTGCCTTGGGTGCCCTGTCGCCGGATCACTGGTTGTCCTTCCTTCGAGCACTTTTGGTTGATACTAACCACTGCATACCGGGAACACCCCACAAGACCTGCCGTTTTGGAGAAACTGTGACCAAGCCACCACAATTTGACCCGTGTCAAAGTCGCTCAGATTTTTGCGCTTGCCCATTTTTTCCACTTTCCTACATCAACTTCACGAACCAATTGTTCATTTACTACCTAATATATCTCACCCCTTGACAGGTGCCACTGTAATGAGATAATCATTATTATTCATTTTTATGTTGTGGCTGATCGGTGTATATGATGAACAAATAACATACCGTATTTCCCCATGTATAAGACGCACCTTTTTCCCCAAAATTTTGGGTGTAAAACCTGGGTGCATCTTATACAGGGGTAGCGGGGATGCAGGGGGGGGGGGGTGGGCAGCGTTACAAGGGCAGTGGGGGGGAGTCGAGGGGGAGCGGGGCAGTGTTACAGGGGCAGCGGGGGGACGACAACCCAGGAGGAGGGGGACAGGCAGAGTGGCAGCGGGGATCCAGGAGGCGGGGGACAGGCAGAGTGGCAGCGGGGATCCAGGAGGAGGGGGACGGAGGCACAGTGGCAGTGGGGGGGGGGGGGGAGGGCTATTGCAGGGAGAGTGTGCTGCCCAGCTGCTCTGATCACAATCAGAGCAGCCGGCCATTACACTCTCCCTGCCATTTTTGACAGCTACTGTAATATTTTTTTTTTCAAATTTCGGGGCCAAAATTAAGGTGCGTCTTATATATGGGAGCGCCTTATACATGGAGAAATACGGTATATACATATGTCAGCTTTTTTTTTTATCACAAAGTTAAAGTTTCTATTTGATTTGATTCTAACACCAACAGGTGGAATGAAACATATTGCTCATGTAGACACCAATCAGTGTTAAGTTTTCTTATCTGATAACTTAACCATAAGTAATAAACTTGCAAGTGTGCAAAATGGTTGGCTAACATTAGTGCATGCTAAAGCATGCACAAGAGTTTGCAACAGCTAGCACATGCGCACACACTGAACCTCTTACGCGTCATTTGTTTCCTTAAAATAAGCGACTGATAGAATACATATCTACACAGAAAGAGCCCCCACAACACTGTTATAGCCAGCAAAAGACCTTCCATTTCTACTGTAGATAAAAATGCAGAAGTCTTAGTTGCACACATTTGCAAATGTATGTTAAAGCCATCCGCCTCTCCACGGCGCTTTTGGTAATAGGGTGGTCCTAACTCTAAACAATGAGAGTCCCATATATTTGGGCCATACATATATGTGTTTTTAAAAGAATACACCTATAGCCAGGCATGTAGTAAAGCAGTATCTCATTACAAGAATATATATGTTTAACATAGACAGACATACAAAGATAGAAATGCTGTACATACAGACTAATAGAGATAAATCTTGTGCATAGTGTAGTTAGGTGCATCTATGTGTCTGTCCTACAGCAGTAATGATCACACTGTCCATTATCCCAAGCTAAACTCACTCTGCATTCACTTTGCAAATAGATGGGCAGTTCTGTGCAAATAGGAGAACCGTCTGCAAATACACTTTTGTGGCGCCACAATGGCACTAGCGGAACATGTATGCCTATGTTTCTATGTTACTTCCGATTCTTAAATGACCCATTCTGTCTTGTGCTTCGCCCCTTCCTCTCCTAAGAAAAATTAGTGGAGGAAAGCACAACCGCACTGTGCAAAATATTATTTTATTGAAAAACTATTTATTGCTTGGAACAAACTTTCAGCAGGCTGACTTGGAAAAACAACAGCAAAGGCATTGGTATAAAGACATAGATATATTCTGATATTGACTGATCAAAGATAGACAGTCCTATAATTTGCAGCAAAACATTGTTACTTGTCCTTTGACTGTAAAACATACGCATTACCATACCTAATGAGAATAATTGGCTACAACCTACAGTATTGGACAATGACGAGTTGTGCATTAAAACACCTGGGCACCAAATTTTACTGAATGGGGATTGCAAAATCTCCCAATTTATATTATAAAAATATATTGAATTGTAATAATAATAAATCATGTTTTTATTACTCTAAGACTGTATTAAATAAAACACTTACCATGTTTGTACTATGATATAAAATATCAGCATGGAAACAGTTTAGTCTTTTATGTCCAATTGTGCTCAGTTTAAGTTTAACACAAAACGTAGAATTCACCCGGCCACATCCAGCCTGCAGGTCCTAGGTTACTGACCCTGTACTTGTACAATTGTGTTTAAATGACTTCATTTTTCCTGTATGCTCTATGTCAACATTCACTAACCCTCCCAAAATTCAATAATGTGGTTGAACTTCTTTATGGAATCAGGAAATTCCTATTAGCCTTTATCCGCAAACAGTATAATCCTGCCCCACAACTAAGTAAACAGCCTGAGACCAAGAGGAGTCAATCCACATGTAGACAACAAATCGCAATTCACAAAGGTTAAAGAACATTCAGTGATAGGTGACACGTTTGGAAAAAAAAATAAAAATATATGAAATAAATGTAGAACAATAATTAAAGACGCGTAACAGTAAAAACGATGTAAAAAAATAAAATAACACACAAATAGATTTAGATTTTTTTATGTGAGCATAAAAAAACATTTCTCTCTTTTTTTCCCCAACCTCAAAGAAATTTCTTAAACAAAGAGAACATTATTTCAGACTTGAACATTTGTGTCTGCCTATTATCATTAGTTATATGCTAAGACTGGCTAATGTGTAGTGAGCGCGGCTAATGTTCATTTTGTCTTGAAGACAGGTTGCCGCTTGTCACAAGAAGATGGGGAATAAATGACAGCTTTGAACCCTGTACCTAGCAGGCATATTAGACTAAAGAATTGCCAACGTGATGAAAAATTATTTTGTCAAAAATTTGTAGGTCACTGTGATTTTCTAATGTATTTTGTGATTAATTCTGAGCATAGATCAGTATTATGACCTTCCAGTGCATCACTTAATTGTCGCTTGGTCTGTGCTCTTAATATATTGACGCTGCATCTGCTTCTTGGGCTTTTATTAAATGGCATTTTCTGCGTGTGGGTTACTGGAACTGCATGTTTCTCAAGAGACAAACACAGGGAATTTGTGCAGCTCTGTTAATATAATATTTCCAGCTCCTTAGAAGCCACAGAAGGCCCTATCATCAAACCTGAATAGTTTTAAATGCAATCCAATTCATGGATACCAAAAACGCAGTTATATAGACATACTGGGGAGTATACTTTGTATGAATCACATGCATCACTGAACAAAGTGTTCCAATATAGCCCAATATACTAAGCCAAGCTGCTACTTGAGACATTACATAGGTGAATGGGAAATATATTAATTAACACCTTTAAGGCACGACAACAATACGACATAACACTACTGAAAGGCATTAATACCTTTTTTTTTGGAGAAATGTGGTCCATGTTTTGCAGTCCAAAAATATTGTTAAATAACTGTATGAAAAAAAGATATATCATGCTGTAAGATTACTTGTGGAAAAATGTCACGATGACATGGAACAAAACACAGTGAGAATTTGAATAAATATTCCACCTTTTACGATTGTAAGGCACACTTAGCAAAATTGCAATTTTTATGAAAAAGGAAACAGCCAATCAGCTCAGGCTGCAAAATAGGCATAAAAAGGTGTCACAATTAAAACAACACGCAAATACAATCTGCTGTACAAAAGGCAGCAGAGACAAAGAATGTGCTTTTTATATCTAGAACTGCTGCTTTAAATATAAAGAAAGATAGGAAAATGAAAAGGATTGGTGTGCCCCGGCTCACACTTCTTGTTTTATGGTCGCTCTTATGCTAGGCTGAGTGTCAGCGTTAATGTATGTAGATTTCATTTCTGACTTGTGATTATTTGACTGTTCATTTTACCAAGATTAATGGTGTGTCTGCTATCTCCTGAATGCAGTGCTAGCCTTATCTTTAATAAAAGAGATGAGGCCATTAATCAGACTTCGTCAGCAGCCCTGACTAAGACATTAAATGTACTGTATGGGATAGGTAAACACAGGACAGACCATTCCTTACTCCACTACATCAGGCAAAAAAACACTCATTATATTTATCATAATTTCACATCTGCTGTTTTTGAAGCAATGTACCATGAGGCCATAAACTGTATTACAACTGTGCATAAATTCAGCTGATTTGTGGATGGACTGACTAATTCTTAAAGTACATTTTAGAAAAAAAACAAGCAGTGAGGCCTGAAATTGCAATTTCATAAAGGTACTAAATTATAGAGTGCAGAATCACGATTTTGCTTGATGTGATTCTGCGGTGACCATTTTTATAAAAAGTGACAGATCTCCTTGTGATTGAGTCAATAAAATAAGGACGAGTGAGCCGGATACTCAAACAAGATTAAAGAGGAAGTGAATGACAAAGGACGTGAATACCGGAGAGACATAGACACGGTTCTCATCCTGCCAGGGAAATGGCTCTGGGATGTAACTATTAATAGCTGGCACGCTTGTGTGGTGTTAATTAATCTGTTCACCTGGTTCAGACAATGTAATACATTAAGAAAATGGAGCCACTGATGGCAATCCGAATACTGTAAAAATATAGCAAAAATACCCTTTATTTATTTGGGGATGGGGGAATCGTGGGTTAATTATATCTATTATATCTGCTACACATTTAAAAAATATGAAAATGAACTGTGTTCAGCTTGATGCACACAGTTAGGCAGGAGATTTATGTGATACATCTTCTGATTGTAGCCCCCAATGTGCAAACTTCACTGCCAACAAAAAGATATATTACTTACTGTTATAAGGAACACAAAATATTCATCTTTACATAAACTGCCACTTATAATATACCTGTGAATACACTAACACAGTAGGCTTATTCAATAAGATGATGCATATAACACTGATGTCCTTGTTATTAGTGCTAGGAGAAATGACACAACTACACAGCTATAATATACCTCCACATTAATCCATATGGCATCGGAACCATTTGGCTCAATGCGTTTCTTTCATTGTTCTTCCAGAACAAATTCTTATTAGAGATGCTCAGGCTCAGTTTTCTGAAAGCGGAGCCCTCCAGAACTTAGGGGATCCGAGTAGGCTTCTGAGCCGGCTCGGTACTTGCGCGTCCTCGGATCTGAATCGAGGCAAAGCGCCATTGTTGCATTGTCGGATCTCACGAGTTTTGGATTCCATAAGTACCGCCCTCCCCAGGAGATCCAGCGCCATTGTTCACACAGAAACAGGGGTAGCAGTGTTCTTGTCACTCTCCAGTGCCATTGCTCACACAGAAACAGGGGTAGCAGTGTTCTTGTCACTCTCCAGTGCCATTGCTCACACAGAACCATGGGTAGCAGTGTTCTTGTCACTCTCCAGTCTCCAGTGACATTGCTCAGTGCCATTGCTCATACAGAAACAGGAGGGGTAGCAGTGTTCTTGTCACTTGACAAAAATTGACTGGAAATGACTGGAATTAATGTTATTGTGGTTAATAACAATGTTGGAACAAAAAAAGAGCCAAATTATGTGATTGTACCCCAAAAAAAATAGTGATTTTAGAAAAGAAATAGGGATCCAAATCCAAAACCAAAACACACAAGGGCGGTTTTGCCGAAACCAAAACCAAAGCACGAAATTAATCCAGATCCACAACCAAAACCAAAACCAAAACCAAAACACGGGGGTCAGTGAACATCTCTAATTCCTAAATGGTATTAAACAGTATCATATAATATTGTGTCTCTGTATAGGGGGCAATGGTGTAGTAATTAAAGTCACAAGTGAAGTATTTGTACCCGGTACAAGGCCGTGGCACTATATTCACCAGATCCTATTTGGTGCCAATTATACACACTGAACTATAGCTGGTGCCCTGTTTAATGTGCTGAGCCATGCCTGGTGCCAAGCATGCAAAGTTTAGTTTTAGTTTCTGCCAAGTATAATAAATTAAGCCGTATCTGCTTCCAAGTGTCTTGAGCCATATCTAGTGCCCATCATGCACATCTGAGTCGCATCTGGTGCCAAGTTTAATATACTGAGCCATATCTAGTGCCAAGTTTATTATGTACAGCCCTATACAGTGGCAAGACTAATGTGCAGAGTCATATCTGGTGCTAGTTATCAGTCCTCTCTTCTCTGCCATCTCTCCTTCCTCTGATTCCAGTCACTGATGCCCTTGGCATGCCTCCAGTACTCAGATGTAATGGAACTGGACAATTATGCAGTGGACTCCGGGAGGCAAAAAGAGTCCACTTATACAAGTTCCAAACTCTATCATGCACCTAGTGCTCCTGGCACTATTTTAACAAAGGGGAGATGTTGCCAAGAGCTACAATTGGATTACAGCGCTGGGCAGCTGCCTTAAAAGTGGGTTTACTGGTGCAGCCTACATACCTTAGTCCACACTGAATTTTGGCGAGGGACATTAAACAGTACACTATTGTACTATACAATGACAGACAAATACAATAATATAATGTTTTATGCACAAACGAAAAAAAAAATGAGATTTTGGTTTGTAGGAAGAAATATTAATAAGCTGAAAGGGATGGAGAGTCCACATATATCCCTTATTTAGAGGAAGTGTGCAGAGCCTTTATTTGTAACAAGCAGCCACATTTTTTCTACCATCCTTCAGGTTGCAGTAATCAACAGGAAGCAAATTAATCAACCACTGTTAATAAACATTCTAGATATAATATTGTAACATAAGAAGTCCTGGTGCCCCTTGCTGAGATTAATTATATATGAACTAAACGAGGGTCAAGCAAGATGTATTTAAAAAGAAATAAAGGAAATGTTTAAACTGATAAAATAAGTGTTTCAAAGGAGAGAACGTTTTAGTTTAGCAGACATGCACATTTCATTTGTTGACTAAAACAATGCAAAATACCACTCAAAGTGTCTTCTCGTGACAATGCAGAATTCATGTATTACACTATACCATAAAATACACTGCAAATCCTTATTTTGGTCAGGTTGTAAATGACCTACTTAATCATTGTGTGCTCTTCTACTTGTACGCTCTCCATAATTTAATAGATGTCTTACAGTAATTATTTGGTTGTCACCAGGTCTTATGACACAGAGCTCCTCTAGAAGAACTAAGCAAGGGTGCCAGAGAGAATTATAGTAGGATGGTGTGAAGATACCGGGTTTTCTGGCCCAATTCTACTCAGTACCTTCTAAGGATCTTATTAGTCACTCAGGCAAATTCAGTTAGAAAAGTACAACAGTACATTTATTGTAATAAAAACAACACTAAAATATTATGTACACACAGTAAATAATTGCCAGGTAGATTTACCACATAATCTGTCCCTGACCCCACTAGCTTAAGGAATTACATTCACCTGGCTGTCCGGACTTGACGACCCATCAAACTGCCAATGTATTTTACTGGTAGAGAATGGCAACTCAAAAATCAGCCACCCTACAGCTTCCAGCTATCAATTCCCTGAATGAACATCACCCCCTTCCTCCTTGGAGTGGCTCCTTAAATCTCAGGTCAAATTTACATAGTGTTTTCCCCTCCCTGGGGAAACCCCTGGGTCTCTCCTTGTTAAACATTGTAAAGTCCTAGACCAGGGGGTAGGATAGGGGAGTGGAGGGAGCTGTACTTTCACAAAAAATCTCCTGCTGGATTGTAGACCAAATGTCAGGAGTAGTCTTGTGAGAACAATGGATACTAATTAGCCTCCCCCCTCACCAGTATCTTGCAACCTGATCCCTACCCATAGCCCACCTGGTTCACTTTAAGGACAATGACTAAACAGCTTACATGCAATATCAACAAGATACAATAAACAATATACATATTTACAATGTCCCCTTATCCCCATGTAATTAGACACTGCAGTTGTACTCTGTTGAGCTGGGGAATAAAAGCAAGGGCTATAAAAAGTACATGCTATAATCCACATATTGTGAGAAACGATGGACAGGCTGGTTAAGGTCTTATCAAACTCCTTTCATCACAGATGGTGAGATGGAATAAGGCAAGGTCAGACAGGTTCAGCTTGGTAGACAGTTGAAACAAAAAGAACTAGAAAACAAGGGCCAAAACACAAACTTGGAGACAGGTCAAAGGTTAAGTTCATAATCAAGAAATGAGACAAAGGTCAGGGTCACAAGCAGACATGGGTAGTCAGGCTAGAAAGTAATTATAGAAAAGTGTGCCAATATTGAAGTATGAAAATATAAAAATATAAATATAAAACTATGGCAGAAAATTTATATAAAAATTTACATTTATTGAAACAAAATAATCAATAATGCAGATACAATAACGGATTGGTATAACAAATAATACCTAATAAAAATTAGAATATACTCTAAGGGAAAATATAAAAGACATAATGCTAAAAACGGTCAGTATAAGTGCTAGTATACCATATAAAGATAATTAAATGCACTATAGGATGGGTGGCCTTTCCACTCCTAATAAATGTTTATAAATAGCTGTAGAAAAAAATCAGTCTATAATTATAATTAATTAATTAAATAAATATTAATAAAAATAATGTTCAAAGGAGGTGTGTTAGTTATTAGATAGAAGGATCCCTTATCCTTACATATATTTAATCAAAGGGGAGTCCGGGTACTCGGTAGCCGAAATCTGTAGTAAATGGTAAATATCCAAAAATAGGTAACAGGCCTGGAAAAGACCGTACTGAGGAGAGAAAATCCCATAATGGAAAGTAGCAAAGGTGAAGCAGTCAACGCGTTCCGTCAGAGACAACTGACTTTCTCAAGATAGCTCCACCCCCTATTCTGAGTCCATTTATAGTGGAAACCACTTGTAATTAGCAACAGCAGCGGTGCGATTAACTGTTTATCATCATTTGTTGCTATTTGTAAAACATACATTAATGCATAATATAAGACATGTTAGCATTAGATATTTAATTGTGCAAATACAATGGAGCATATATATAAAAGCATAATTATAAAAGTATAATATGATAGGAGAGGCTGAAGAGAAGGCAAAAATCTGACCTGAAACAAAAGAAACGTACTGTGGAAATATACAACATCGGGAGTTCCACATTACCTCTAGAGTAAGATACACATATCACAGAAAGATAGATGTATAGATGAAATTAATATGTGAATCTAAATGGAATACACATAAAATTAAAATTAAATAGGCGAAAAGTATTTAGAAATATGTAAAAAATCATGTTTCATATGGGGTGAGAACCCCAGACATTTAATTACTAGGACTGTGCAAGAGACTGTTGAGCCACAGTAGAAAAAAGATAAAATGAATATATATAGTGGTGTCTCATCAATAAATCTTAAGACAAACAAAGGTAAATAAAATTAAAAAGGAAGGGGTGAAGTAAATATAAACTGGGAATATATATACATGAATGTTGTATCCAACTATGAAAAAAAATAGCAGAAAATAAAAAAGATAATAATAAAAGTAATAAAAAAATGAGTATAATACCAGAGAGAAGATAAAAATATTTATAAAAATTAAAATGAAAAATGAAAAATAATAAATAATAACAGTACTTGAAATTAAATTACATGGTTTCATTCAGACCCTCAGGTGTTAGGGTACACAATTTGAATAACCCAAAAATTTATTTTTCACACAGGATTTGAAATCCTTCACCTCCCCTCTTCGTAGGACTAACAGACTCCAGAATAGTAACAATAAGACCAGAGGGGTTTGCATTGTGTTTTTCTTTTAAATGTTTAGACACACTATGGAGCTCAAAACCGTTAATAATATTTTGCCTATGTTCCATGAACCTTAGTCTAAGAGATCTTGTAGTTCATCGATAACATAGGAAGTATTACAATTATAAAAACCTGTAAAAATGTAAAAATTTATTTTGATACACAAGAGATGATTTTACTGCCATTGTTCATATATTTGCAGGTAGTACATATGTGTTTGCCACATTTGTAATTACCCTTAAGGTTACCCAAAAAGTACTTTTCTCTATTGATTTCCTGAGATTTTCCTTTAGCTGTCAAAAAACTTGGAGCTAACATATTTTGCAATTTTTTATTCTTTTTAAATACAATGGTGGGTTTTTTCGGTAGCAGTGTACTTAGAATATGATTATGTTTTAATGAATGATAGTTATTCTGAATTATCTGTTTTATATGTATAGATTTAGCATTACATTTTGAGATGAATTTTAATGCTTTATGTGTGTTTTATTTTGACATATTTTTTTTTATTTTTTTCCTCTAAAATTCTATTTCTATCTAGCTGTTTAGTATTTTCAAAAGCTTCATCAAGAATACTTCTAAGGTAACCTTTTTCTTTAAACACTTGTAATAAGTTCTTTGCTTGTACTACAAACATATTTTCTTCTGAACGGTTTCTTTTTATTCTATTTAATTGGTTCTTAGGAATGTTCTTTAACTATGGTTTATAGCGGTTACTTTTATACTCAATATAATTGTTTGTATCCAATTTGTTTTGGAAGTTTCAGCCATGATGTGAGAGCCGCAGGCTGAGAGGGTTAAATCCAGAAACTGTACAGTGTGAGGGCTACATGTGCTAGTGAAGGACAGATTATTAATCATTCATATTAATAAGAGTGACAAAATCAGAAATAGACTCCAAAGTGCCATCCCAAAAAATAAATATATTATCGATGTAATGGACATAGTACACCAGGCTCGCCCCAAAAGGGCCATCCCAGATGTACCTCTGTTTGAAATTGCCCATGTATATGTTGGCATAACTAGGGGCAAACCTGGTGTCCATGGCCATCCCAACAATCTGTAAATAAAAGCGTGACTGAAACAAAAATAATTATGTGTGAAAATATATGAAAGATTCAATAAGATAATTTTGTTGTTTCTCAACCTTATCACTATTTGAGAGTATTTCACGAATAACATCAACTCCTTTTTTATGTGTAATGTTTGTGTAGAGAGAAGCTACATCAAGAGTTACAAAAAAGTATGTAGGTTTCCACACTGTGTCTTTCGAAAGTTTTTAGATATGCGTGGTATCTTTAGTATATGATTTTTGGGAGACAACAAATTTTTGTAAAAAAGAATCAACTAAATGTGATATTTGTGTGCTAAGTGACCCAACACCGGAAATAATAGGGTGACCAGGGGGTGACTATAAGGATTTGTGTATTTTGGGTAACAAATAAAAAGTGGGTGTAATAGGGTGTTGAATGAAAAGAACATGTTGACAGTCTCTGGAGATAACCCCCCCCAGTCTTAGCTCTATCTAATAAACATTTTAGTTTATCCTAAAACTCTGTCGTCTAATCCTTTTCTAACAATCTATAGAATACACCATCTTCTGATTGTCTAAGAGCTTCTTGAATATAGTCCCTGGTATTTAAAACTAAAACACACCCCTCCCCTTATCCGCGGGTTTAATAATGATGTCAGTATCTGATTGGAGTTTTTCAAGGACAGACCATTCTTTCCTTGTAAGGATCTTATTCTTGTACTTGTTTCAACGGTTGAGTTTGATATTTTCTTTACAGCACAGTTCCCTGAAATCAGCCATAGTAGATTTATAAAAGCACTGAATAGCTACACTCTTGTGTTGTGTGGGCTAGAAATTAGATTTTAACTTGAAAACCTCCGGGTAGATCAAACATTCAATTACTAGGACTGTGCAACAGACTGTTGAGCCACAGTAGAAAAAAGATAATGTGATTATATATAGTGGTGTCTCATCAATAAATTTTAAGATAACAAAGATAAATAAAATGAAAAAGGAAAGGGTGAAGTAAATATCATCATCATTTATTTATATAGCGCCAACATATTCCGTAGCGCTTTACAATTGGGGACAAACATAATAAACTAATAAACAAACTGGGTAAAACAGACAAAGAGGTGAGAAGGCCCTGCTCGCAAGCTTACAATCTATGGGAATATAGACTGGAAATATATATACAGGAATGTTGTATCCTACTATGAAAAAAAATATCAGAAAATAAAAAAGATAATAATAAAAGTAATAAAAAATGAGTATAATAGCAGAAAGAAGATAAAAATAGTGATAAAATTAAAATGAAAAATAAAAAATAATAAATAATAACAGAGCGCAGAAAGTACTTAAAATTAAATTACATTTTTTCATTCAGACCCTAAGGTATTAGGGTACACAATTTGAATAACCCAAAAATTTATTTTTCACACAGGATTTGAAATCTTTCACCTCCCCTCTTCGTAGGTCTAACAGACTCCAGAATAGTAACAATAAGACCAGAGGGGTTGCATTGTGTTTTTCTTTTAAATGTTTAGACACACTATGGAGCTCAAAACCGTTAATAATATTTTGCCTATGTTCCATGAACCTTAGTCTAAGAGATCTTGTAGTTCATTGATAACATAGGAAGTATTACAATTATAAAAACCTGTAAAAATATAAAAATTTCTTTTGATACACAAGAGATGACTTTACTGCCATTGTTCATATATTTGCAGGTGGTACATATGTGTTTGCCACATTTGTAATTACCCTTAAGGTTACCCAAAAAGTACTTTTCTCTATTGATTTCCTGAGATTTATATGCAAATCAAAAATATTGGGCTCTTTACTGGGTAGTCAGTCTAGCACATAGCAAAGTCAACTTGTGGCCTCACATCAGGCATACATAAAATGACAGAGCACATACAAATATGCGAACACAGCTTAACTGGAATAGGATGAGGGAGAAGACCAGTATGAGAATTCTTATTAGGGCATAATGAGGACAAACAGATATTATATCTATCAAATTCCAGGGGTAAATGTATTAAATAGCGATTTTTGCAAATCGATGATATCCGACGACTTTGCATGGTAAATGACTTTGAAGGCAAAACTTGCATTAAAAGCCATTGCCACTTTAAATTTACCATGCAAAATGACTGGATATCGGCGATTTGCAAAAATCGCTATTTGATGCATTTACCCCCAGGACTTTTTGAAGATGTGAATTTTGGAGTTACGATCCCAAGATAAGAACTTGGGATAGAGAGCAGCGTAAATAAATGTTTTGCCAAAAGATTTGTGATGTACAGATGGTAGTAGTATAATATTGATTAGGTATCAGCGCTCTAGGCCTATATGGCACTAACTACCGTCAGAAATGCTATTGTGTAGTCGTACGCCTTCATAAACGTAAATCAAAACAATTTCACCAAGTTCTACATTCACAATCTAATATTAGAATATATGTGTTAAATTAAGATATATGATGATAATAAGCAAAAAAGTTAATTATAAACACTTTTCATTATCCAGTATGATATATTATTTACATGATAATCCTATATCTAATAATTATGCTAATAATTATCTAATAATCAAGATAATGATGAAACAATACAATAGTTCATGAAACTAATCCAATATGAGGATTGGTTCCTCGAATCACATCCACTGTTCTCTAGCCGTGAAAATTAGAAATTGTGCTGATTGTTACTTGTCAATTAGCAATTAATATAAACTATTATTATAATGGTGAAAACTGCCTATAGATTAATATCTGGTCATAAGATTTAACTATCATGTGTAGGTATTAAACATCATGATTTAGTCATCGATTTCAAAGGTAGAAACAAAGGTAGAATTGTGCACAGAGAAGCCTAATCCAGGATATTAGGTAAAAACAGAAAAAAGGCAGCTGTGAATTTGAAGACAAGCCAGGGTCCATCGTCACATAATAGCAAGACATAAAGATTCAGTGCTAATTTTCATCTATGTAATAACCACATGTAGACTATGGACTAGTTAATCTTAAATCTAAATTGTCAGTCTGGATATATGTTCTGGGTGTCAGGTGACCTGAATAAATAATGAGTTTAGCAGTATTAGCTATTTATATTGTAATGGAATGAAACTTAACAGTTCCTATTATTCAATAGCTAAACATCTGACCTTCTCCCATTAATGGAGCGAATCTGGTCTTCTGGTGGAGATATATCGATGACATCTTCTTGATATGGAAGGGAGATGAAGATTCTCTCCTCACTTTTGTTGATCAACTTAATTAATAGCCATATCAATTAAACTGCATGACTAAATATAGCAAAACCTCCATTGAGTTTTTTTATTTAGAAATATACATTCATGAGAACGAGATAGAAAAAAAAAATACACTACAAACCAGTGGATTTTAATAGTTTCATACTCGCGAAGAGCAACTACCATCCAAACTGGTTATCCAGTAATCTTCTTGGCCAGTTTGAAAGACTAAACAGATATTTCTCCACCAATAATAACTATAGAGCACGGGGAGAACAATTGAGAAACCAGTTTGTGGAGAAACAATACAATCCAACCAAGATTAAAAAAACATTAAAAGAAACAGAAAAACTAGAGATAACAGACTTATTGACATAGAAAGAGAAGTCAAACAATACCCAAATTGGTAGTAAAGTCTATTTCATCACGGTCTGCAGTGATTCTTCATTTAAGGTGATTCTAGTTTTCATTTATTTAGTGCATTCTACAAAGTGACAGCTAGAATCATCACCACTTTTCAAACCCACAGTTAGCAAATATACCCCCTGGACTGACCACTTATACCTTTTTTGATCATTACAACTTGCCTATAGTCTACATGTGGTTATCCCATGAAAAGGAGCGTGAATCTTTATGTATTGCTATCAATTTTTTAATAGTCAAAAAGTCTCTTCCATCATAGTCAATATAGATCTTCTATATGCTATATCGATACTGTGGCTGTAAAACAACTAGACTGTCCAATCCTAATGTGAAGAAAGCACCTCTGAAAAATAAACAGAAATGTTAGCCAGTGTGCAAAGAAAATACAAATACATTATATAATAGTGGTGGTATTTACTAGAATACAGGAAGGATTTATAAAATGTGATGATTCATGTAGATCGTGATTGAGAGAGAATGTCTGCTTTAATTATTTTAGGGTGATGTATAACTGCAAAAAAAACCTGTCCATCTGGCCTTGAGAGGATTTAACCTTTGTGCAGGCTGAAGATATTGGAGATCTTGATGATGATGTCTCCATTCCTCCATACACATTTTCTGTCTCCTATGGAATAATTATTTTAAGGAGCCAAGAATTACTTAGAAAATAATCCACACAAATAGTATTTGTCAGATAAACCTACTTCATGTGAGGAGGCACAATTTCCAAGGAAGAAAGCTAACACAAACAATAAATTATCTCGCTGGTAGGTCAGTTGTGGACATACAAGGGCTAGATTTACTAAGCTGCGGGTTTGAAAAAGTGGAGATGTTGCCTATAGCAACCAATCAGATTCTAGCTTTCATTTATTTAGTACCTTCTGCAAAATGACAGCTAGATTCTGATTGGTTGCTATTGGCAATATCCCCACTTTTTCAAACCCGCAGCTTAGTAAATCTAGCCCACAAGCCTTTTACAAAGTTGAAAAGTAGTGCAAAATTGATGGTAGTTGTACCTGTTTGTATAAACATAACCATGGGCTGGTACAGAAAGATAGAGGTGATTAAAGCATGTGCAAATTTGTGCCACTTATGGTGGAGTTGGTAGGATATGGGCAGAACTGGTTGTTCCATGGAGCATACAGGTGAGTTGCTGTAATGCACCTGTCACAAAATGCAAATATCAGAGTTAGCTTTGTAGGATGAGATAGTTTAATGATTCATTTTGTGCTGCCAGATATGTTACAACATTTATCCAAGAAAAATGGGACAAAATAAGCCTAGTCCATGTAAACCACACCCAATTCACCCTAAACCCACCCTAATCCACCCAACCATGACAACGGTCTGCACCACATGGCATTTCTGTAAACCTTACCCCTCTCAGAATTTGTGAATTGGAGCAGTTTTGCCAAAATCAGGACTATTAATAGGTATGATCCATTGCTGCAGCTCCCCAAGCCTCCACATCCTCCCATGTTTAAAATAAAGTACTTGCAAATAATTTAGAACTAATTTCATGTAAATTAAATGTTGATAGTAAATTATTAACCTAAAAAATAACTAACAAAACGATAAAGTGCAAAGTGAACAAAGTTCCACCTCTGGAACTCTAGGTCACGTCTTTGTGGCCTTTCCACAAATTTAGGCCTGATTTTAAACTTTACAAATACATTTGTGGAGACTGCACATTTTTTTGAAATCCCCATTTTAATGGGTAGTAGCTCCTTTTTATTTGCACAAAATTTATTTACTACCTCAGAGGTAGTAATAATTGGACATTGATTGATCAAAGTAGGCACACACAGATAACGGACCTGAAAAATTATGAAGATATGTGCTGACATTTTAGTATAATGTGTCCAAAGACTAGTCATCTGAATGTGCCCTGGATGAAAGGGAAGACGGTTTATTTCTGGTATTGTCACGTGTGTTACTGTGCTCCCCCTTTACTACCTCCTTCACTTATTGCCAGATTAGTAGGCATTATAAAGTAGGAACAGTATTGTGACAAAGCAAATTTGATTTCACCTTAGCCAGTCTGCACCTCGTTTTTCACAAAATGTGGACTATAACAACATATACTTTTATAGCCCTTTTAGTGTATCCCAGATCCCCAGTGCAGTGTTCCATTACTTGTAGTAAATTTACCCCGTGTTTATCATGTGTTCCTATACTGTATGTGATGTGTTTTGTAATTATTTATTATAATTCCATAGCATTGCTACAATGTTTAAATGTACAGTATATATGTTTTTCTTAAAGGTGGCCAGGTGGGTTATGGGTAAGGATCAGGGGTGGTCCGGTTCCAGGACTCAGGTAAGGGGGCTGTAGTTGCATTACTTCCTCCTCCTCAATCTATGGAAAGATTTGATCAGCTGGAAGCTAGTTCTGGCAGAAAAAACCTGTAAGGCACTAATAACGGCAGTGTCACTTAAATATCCTGTCCTATCACCTTAATTAACCAGAGTATGTGTTACGATTTTGATGCCTTAGTCAGTATTAGCACAGGCTTACCTAGGGCGCGGAGTCTAACGGCCTTCCGGTCTTCACCAAGAACCACCGCAAGGTAGTGTGGGCTTAGCTGCCGAAGAACCGCAGGTCGCGGCCCCCAGATTAGCCTACTGACGTAAGGGAGAAAGTTTTAAGTGATGGCAGGCAGACAAGAAAATAGACAATGCGGTGCAAGTACAGGCACTAACCGTGAATTCCAGGCATAGTAGGTCTGGAACAGTAACCGGTAGATGCACGGAGGCAATGGGTGCGTGGCAGGATCCAGAGAATAGTTGGTAACACAGCCGGGTCGGTACACAGAAGGTATCAGGTATACGGTGCCAGAGGGAGATCCAGAGAATAGTCGGTAACACAGCCGGGTCGGTACACAGAAGGTATCAGGTATACGGTGCCAGAGGGAGATCCAGAGAATAGTCTGTAACACAGCCGGGTCGGTACACAGAAGGTATCAGGTATATGTGCCAGAGGGAGATCCAGAGAATAGTCGGTCACAGCCAGGTAGGTACACAGGAGTAGGAGGAATAGAGGGGTAAACAGGGAGCAGGATCACAGGAGTCAGGACACAGGAACTGTGGCCAGGAACAGGAAACACATTGCTCTGACACAGGCAGCGTGTCAGAGCAGGGAAGATATAGGAGTTTGAATTCCCCGCCCAGGAGTCACATGATCAGCAGCAGAGAGAAGCCGGAAGTGCGGCAGCGCTAACAGAAGCAGCGCTGAAGATATGGACACCGCTGTCAGCTCCCGCTGACAGCGCAGCGGAACGGGGACAAGGTAAGTTCCTAACAGTACCCCCCCCTTCAGGGGTGGCCTCCCGACAATCTATAAGGCTTTAGAGGGAACTTGGTATGGAATTTCTTCAACAAACTCGGAGCATGAAGGTCTCGTGCAGGGATCCAAGAACGCTCTTCAGGACCGTAACCTTTCCAGTCAACCAGGAACTGCAAGGAACCTCTGGAAATCCGAGAATCTAGGATCTCCTTCACCTCAAATTCCTGATCAGGTGCAGAAATAGCAGCAGGAGGTCTTCTTGAAGAGAAGAATTTGTTAACAACAAGTGGTTTGAGAAGGGAAATGTGGAAAACATTGGGAATCCTCAAGGTAGGGGGTAATTTTAATCTAAAGGCCACCGGATTAATGACCTCAATGATCTTGAAGGGACCGATAAATCGGGGAGCGAATTTCCTAGAAGGAACCAACAAGCGAAGATTCTTTGTAGACAACCACACTTTGTCACCAGGAGTGAGTAGTGGAGACGGTCTCCTTCTTTTGTCAAATGCTTTTTTACTGATGGCAGAGGTGTGAAGTAATTTGCGTTTGATAAGATCCCACCTAGACGAGAAGTCCGATAGAAGGGAATCCACTGCAGGAACCCCAGAAGCGGTTAACTCTTTGAAGGGTGGAACTTTAGGATGGAATCCCTGAAGAGCAAAAAAGGGAGAAATGGAGGTAGAGTCGTGTGAATTATTATTGTGGGCGAATTCTGCCCAAGGTAATAAATCAACCCAATCATCATGTTTAGCTGAAATGAAACATCTGAGGAATTTCTCCAATTCTTGATTCGTCCTTTCCGTGAGACCATTACTTTGCGGATGGTATGCAGAAGAGAAATTTAACTTAATTCCACAAAGACGAGAAAAGGCCCTCCAAAATCTTGCCACGAACTGAGTTCCTCGATCAGAAACGATAATATCTGGACAGCCATGTAGGCGGAAAATTTCTTTAATGAAGAGTTGAGCCAGAACAGGAGCAGAAGGGAGACCTTTTAATGCGAACAAAATGAGCGGCTCGGGAAAGGCGATCGGTGACCACCCACACTACTGAGAACCCTCTGGAGGAGGGTAAATCTGTGATAAAATCCATGGAGAGATGACTCCAAGGTCGATCCGGAATTGGCAGAGGCTGCAGCAGACCGTATGGAGCTTGACGAGGAACCTTATTCTGAGCGCAAGTGGAACACGCCGTCACAAACTGTCGAACGTCCGAACGGATAGCCGGCCACCAATAACTACGGGAGATAAATTCCAAGGTCTTCTTTATACCGGCATGACCAGAAAAACGGGAGGCATGAGCCCATTTAAGGAGTTTAGTTTGGAGATGTGGAGGAACCAAAGTCTTCCCGTGAGGAATGATCACCCGAGTAGGAGTAGTAGCCAAAATACATTCTGGATCTAGAATAGACCTAACACTCTCTTCTTCGGTATCCATAGAATCAAAGGAACGAGAGAGGGCATCAGCCTTCTTGTTCTTGGACCCTGGTCTGAAGGTAATGATCATATTGAATCGTGAAAAAAATAACGACCATCTGGCCTGACGGGGATTGAGGCAGGATGCAGTTTGTAGATAAAGCAGGTTCTTGTGATCCGTAAAAATAGTAACAGGAATTCTGGCTCCCTCCAAATGATGTCTCCAGGCCTCCAAGGCCAATTTGATAGCAAGTAGTTCTCTGTCTCCAATGCCGTAGTTTTTTTTGGTGGATGAGAATTTACGAGAAAAGAAGCCACAGGGAGAAAACTTTCCAGTAGAATTCTTCTGAGACAAAATAGCTCCTACTCCAGTGGAGGATGCGTCAACTTCGAGAAAAAAGGGGAAGGAAGAATCTGGCTGTTGAAGAATAGGTGCCGATATGAAGGCTTCTTGAACCAGTGTGCTATTCAATTCGAACTTTTAGCCCACACTACCTTGCGGTGGTTCTTGGTGAAGACCGGAAGGCCGTTAGACTCCGCGCCCTAGGTAAGCCTGTGCTAATACTGACTAAGGCATCAAAATCGTAACAGTTTGCTCTGAACCTTATCTAACTGATGGAAGCGACAGGGAATCCCACTGCGAGAGTACTACTGGATAACTTAGCGGCTCAGGTTGAGGAACAGGGGAAAAATCAAGAACAGTTATTACAGATTCTGCAGACTCTGTCTAACAGGTTGGATACGCTCCAAGCAGCTCAGTTGGCAGCTCCTAATCCTCCACCTGCTCCGGCCCCACAGCCTGCCCCCGCTCCAAGCGGTTCAGCTGTATCTGCTCCCACCACCTCTCAACTCCGCATACCTAACCCACCCAAGTTCAATGGGGATCCTAAGGAATGCCGAGGCTTCTTGAACCAGTGTGCTATTCAATTCGAACTTTTGCCCGGGAACTTTCCCACACAGAAAACTAAAGTCGCTTATATTATTTCCTTATTGTCTGGTCAAGCGCTTGCCTGGGCTTCTCCTCTCTGGGAACATGATGACCCCATTCTCCATAATTGTGCCACTTTCTTGGAAACCTTCAGACGCATCTTTGAATTCCCCGCCCAGGAGTCACATGATCAGCAGCAGAGAGAAGCCGGAAGTGCGGCAGCGCTAACAGAAGCAGCACTGAAGATATGGACACCGCTGTCAGCTCCCGCTGACAGCGCAGCGGAACGGGGACAAGGTAAGTTCCTAACAGTATGTTCCCATTATCTCAGGTTGTGACCAGTTAGACACCTTGGAGTCCAAACCAGCATGGGGCCATGGGCTGTAACAGCGCCTTATGGCAGCTGCCAGATCCCTGATGGGTGATATATCTATGCCCACTTCATGGACTAGTCCCAGGAGCATGGGAAATCTTACTGTATTTAAAAGGAGGGACCCAGCCCTGGGGCAGTTGGTTCAGAGTGGAGAGTAAAGAACTGAGTGTAGAGGTTACTATGTTGGAGGGTCCACATGTTGGAGGTTTTTGAGTGTGATAGCTTGGTGGGCCTGCTGGGGCAGTTTGTATCAGATTTCTAACACACTGGTTATAGGGGAAGAACATTGAGCCAAATGGCCGGGATTCCAGGAACTTTGGGCTAGAGAGGGGTAAGGGACAGAATGGGTGTTACACCTGCCTGGCATTTGATTTAAGTGTATCTTTATTCTGGCGTATTGTACAATAATTAAAATACTGTTGCACTTGATAACTGCTTTGCCTGAGTGATTGGTGTTCCCCTAGAAGGTATTGAGTGTACTTCCCTGGTAAAGTAAGGCAATGCAGGGTGACCAGCCAGCACAAAGTGGGTATTGTTATGCCAGATAAACCTGGTATCTTTAAAGCTATTCATTTAAAGTTTCAGTATTGGCATGCTTAGATTTGAAGCCCAAGGTCAAGATTCTTTGGGCCTGAAGTGGAGTTCAATGCAATTTACACTTAAAGCGTAAGTGTAAATTGCATCCTGTAAGTTACATAGGAATCAGAGTCACACAAATCCATGTGACTCAGAATCCTATGCACACTGCACAGACTTTATCTACCTTACGGGTGGCTGCGACTAATACATCAGACTCTTAGGGCTAGATTTACTAAGCTGCGGGTTTGAAAAAGTGGGGATGTTGCCTATAGCAACCAATCAGATTCTAGCTTTCATTTATTTAGTGCTTTCTACAAAATGAAAGCTAGAATCTGATTAGTTGCTATAGGCAACATCCCCACTTTTTCAAACCCGCAGCTTAGTAAATCTAGCCCTTAGTGTTGCTATAGTCAACTAAAGGAAATTTGAATAAACTACTATAGCTGTGATTTTTGTAACCTTCATAAAGAAATATTCAAAGCACTGTGAAATACAGTTAAGCTTAAACTCTTTCTTTCAACATCCCACGGAGACCCATCAAGGCGAGGTTCCTATGAATCCGCCCCTATACAGAGCCGATTCATAGATGTATTAACTAGATTAATGAAAGTACAGGATTGCACACAGGCTAATTACACCTAAAAAGTGTTATAATGGCCTGTAGCTGTTTTACCCCTAGGGGTTATTCATAATGTCATAATTGTCTGCTCATGTTTTCCCACGGATTATTCACTGTCTTCTGCTGTTTTAATTCAGCCTCAATGTGATAATGTTCTGCTTCTGCATTACACCAAGTGCTATTTCAGTGTGATACTGTTCTGCTCCTGTTTTATCCTAGTTGTGGTGTGCTCAATTACCCTGTTCATGTGATTGAAGGCCTTAGAAGTGTTCTCAGACTGGGCAACATTGATTACACTTCACTGCACCATATTCTGCAAATTTGGTCCTCCTTTTTGGAGGCCTGATTTCATCAAGACTCTCTAGCCTCAGCCCTAATGAGCGACAAACCTGAGAAGCGAACCCCACCATTCAGATAAAAACATACTTAGCAACTTATGGCAAGTATGATCCGGGAGCTGCCAGGGGGAGGTGGGCGTTCAGGGCGCGGGGCCCTGAAAATCGCTTCATTTTGGCCCAGCCCCGTGACGCAATGACGTAAACAGCTGGGACGGGGCCAAATTCCGTGATTCCCGGTGAATCACGGCATTTTGGATTTAATTCTGCCCTCTTCACTAGGAAGTGGGCAGATGCAGGAGACTGTCACACTCTCCCGGGAGTCCGGGAGACCCATCCAGAATTCAGGAGTCTCCCGGACATTCCGGGAGAGTTGGCAAGTATGGGTAAAGAAGGTGCAAAATTAGCCTTTAAGGCTGACAATGGATGGTTTACTAAGGATGTAATTTTTCACAAGCTTATCTGTTCCTTGGTCACATCCCTTCTGTTCAAGTTAAGTTTTAAAGAAAATCTCCCCCCCTGCACCCGATTCAACAAGATGGAGGCAAGCCCATGTCTAATAAGCAGGAAAAAAGCCGCCCTTTATATCTCATTATATACATGTTATTTAAAATATGTCATATCATGGTAAAGATAAATGAACAAATGTTAAAAAAATTTCAATCCAACTTTATTATTGCTCTATACTTGTGTGGAAGGGCCTGATAGGTAATTAACATTCAGCATCCCTTAAAGTGGCAGGATGAAATAGCTTTGTAAATGTTTAATTAAATTCGAGACGTAACATTTAGAAGTTGAAGATACCAATCAGACCTTCCCTGTTCCCTGCCTAGCCAGCTGCAAAATATAGTAACTTCTAAGCAGTGTATAAAACATAGTGCTCAATTCACTTTATTAAAATATCCAATAATAATTGAGTTAAAGGCAATAAAGCGTGTTCATTAGAGGGTTTATATTCAAGAAATATTGAAAGTATACCTAAAACTGTCACTTTTATTGTGAATGAACAGGATAATATGATTTGAACAGAGTGTGATGATACTCAGGATTTGTCCTGCAGCTTTCTCCGATAGCTCGTAAAGAGCTGAAATTTAATATGATGCTTTCAGTCAGTTTAATTGAAATTTAATTGCCACTTTGGGCAGAAGGTTTAGAACTGATCAATAAAATACTACAGTTCTTTTGCCTTGGCACAAGATTCTTCTTTAGACAGTGCCTCCACCATCAGCAATGATACCCACACAATAAATCTGGCACATTTGTAAAAGTAGGGGTGAAACTAGAGCTTATTTATGAATGGAAAGCAAATATTTGAGATTTATGATTGTGAAAGTAAGGTATAATTTGGCAGACAAGATCAGAAAGCTGTAGACATGACAATGGTTTGCTGGTGCAAGGGATTAAGGGGTATATTTACTAAACTGCGGGTTTGAAAAAGTGGAGATGTTGCCTATAGCAACCAATCAGATTCTAGCTGTCATTCTGTAGAATGCAATAAATAAATGAAAGCTAGAATCTGATTGGTTGCTATGGGCAACAGCTCCACTTTTCCAAACCCGCAGTTTAGTAAATCTAGCCCTAAGAGTCTGACAACTTTACAACATACAACTTTATTTGATCACTCACCCCCAAAATGGTGAAAATCATTTAAAATACTTTGAGCAAAATATATTCTAATAAATAATTGAAAATAGCGTAAAACTAAAAAATATCTCCATCCAAAATTTAAATGGCCAACATCACAAAATTTGAGTTGGATAAAAAGCGGTATAGTGGTATTAATAACATTAGTTTTTACTTAATTCACAAACATTTCTGCCTCTTGTACAGTGCAAATGATAAAAATTATCTTAAAACTGGGATTAAATCAAGGTACCTCCAGCTTTAAAGCTAAAATGCGTGAATATGCTGATAAATCGGTCTTTAGAATAGAAACTCTGCATATTTATGCTAGAATCTTTTACTTTATATATGGCGTTACTATCTCCAAAATAACAAAAGTAGTCTGCAACAGTTGTGAATTTGGCTATAGATGCATCATTTAACACAATATTTAAAATGGTGTACTTTTTTTGTAGTTTTGGGTCAAAGGTGAGTATTGGGAGGCATTTGCCATGTTAATGTAAAATGTTGATGTTAAATCCAATGTTTTACTTACAGATTAAGCATGCTTCACTGAGACATAGGGTGATCTGGTGATCCCGAAAGTGTGGAGTACATGAAGTACATCATCATCATTCACTTGCAAGGTGCCACAAACATTGTCAAGCATTCAGTATAACTACTAATACAAAAAGAACAAGTACATGTAAGGGCTAATGACGGGGGAGCAGACATGACACAGAGGGGAGAGATGGCCCTGCTTGTGAGAGCTTACAATGTAGAGCACGGCTGGCCAACCTGTGGCTCTCCAGGTGTTGTGACGCTATCAATCCAAGCATGTCATGTTGGCTATCTACTAGATATCTACTGGCAGAGCATGCTGGGGTTTGTAGTTTCACAATACCTAGAGAGGCACAGGTTGGCCATGCCTAATCTAGAGGATACATGGAAGTCAAAACAGCTCTTCCTATCTGAATCTGGTGAAGAGGATAGAGTACAGAGGACCAAAGTGTGACAGTAGAAGGGTTCAGGATCAGGCAATATGTGAATTAGATTTATCTTAGTAAACTCCATTAAATACTAGATTTTGTGTTTTTGGTAAAGTTTTTCTTTAAATATACTGCTCTATACAACCAAACTTTAAAATGTTTCATCATAATCATTGCCTTTATTTAACTTTGTTTATGTGACTAGTTCATCTGCAAATGTAACAAGTGCAAGGACCCATCACTAATAAGCATACAGTCAGAAGAACACAGTTGTCAGGTGGTAATTAAAATGAGAATGCAATAAAAAACAATACAGGGCAAACAAAGTAACACATGGGAGCCTGGGCATGGACATATGTATGTGGTCTTTCCACAAATCTGGGCCTCAATTAAGAAGAAAATGAATCAAGCCTCTTCCCCATGTAAAGGTTTCACCTGGGACCTTTCCTCTTACTTTATAGCCGCAGATTGAATAATGAAGCCTTCTTCTCCTAAGCCCCACAAACTGGAGAGGTTGAGGCAACAGGAAACTGAAAGAGATACCCAAATTGATCAACACACCTTAAATAAAGGTCCATGTATTTGGAAAATCTGCACTGTCTCAAGGTTCCTTAACATTGTCATAAGAGCTCATGTGCACATAACCTATTGTGTTTCCAGAGAGGTGGATGGATGGTGGATGGAGGATTCATTTAACTCCATAAACCCAAAAGTACTAAAGCATAACATAATATACTATTATAAATTCAAAGGAGAACACAGGGATTTTGTTCCAAATACGAGACTGTTCTTTCCGAGAATATTTGTTAATTAATGGTTTGAATTCTTGGAAAACAGACATTGCAAAGTAAAGATTCTCAGTGAATTTATAGAGTTGATTGCATTATGCAGGTAAGTGCTTATAGGTACCAGATATAGGTGCGTTATTCTGGATGTGAACGTATTTAAATATCTATGTACTATGTAGATATATTGTTATGAAGGTAGTGATTTCTGAAATGCGTATTTAGATGCTATTACACTCACAGCTTTGTAGTATGCTGAAGAGAGGAAGGTTTTTTTCTTAAAGATAGTCACCTTCAGAAAGTCATTAATGAAAAAATGGCTATAAATATTTTCAAATGTCAGCACTGATAGGAGAATCCAGCAAGGCGTGCACTGTAAATCAAAAGCAGGACCTTGGGAAAGAATTAAAAAAAGGGACAGGGTTCCTTGGTATTTTAGAAGTAATTACGAACGGAGAGAGGGTAATGATGGTGCTGTAAATCACATTAAGTTTGGCCATTAGAGGTGGATTGGTTTATAAAGCGCAGACACGATTCCTGGAAATTGCAGGAAAAGTTATTTCTACTTTTGCGTTTAGATTATTCATGTCCCGCCCAGCTTTTCTCCTACCCCCTCCCTTCTTCATTTGATAAGGATGAGTTCAGCACCCATAAAATTACAGAATAATTTATTATGCTTGTATATGATCTATTTCCATTAAAAGATAACTAAACCTTCCTTTTAATAAAGTATTTGCTTCCAAATCATGTAAAGTAAAATCTAATTGTGACATTCATGTTTTTAATGTTTAGAAGTCCTTGCTGGTTTTATCATTTGACAGAAGACGTCTGTCCCAACATGGTAGGCATCTTAATATCTCTTGCTAAGTTTGTTTTCTTTTTGTGCTTACCCTCCCTTCAGTCCCATCTTTACTTTTTAAAATGCTAAACAAGACCTAAGATCACACTCTCACTTATGAGGAGTATTATGAGGAGTATGATGTACATATAATAAATTTATAGTTGTATAGTATTATTATTATTATTTTTTATTTATATGTCACCACAAAAGATCTGCATCACCGTACAAGAAGTTTACAGTAGTATACAATACACAAGCAGTAATGATTCATAGTACATTACATAATGCGTTATTAGACTAAGCATAAAGACCAGACACCTAATTAACATATTGCGCAGATAATTTTTAAATGCAGATCTAGTTATTTACAGGACAGTGAATAACAGAGAATGTAATATCCAATGTGAAGAAAGCCTGGGTTCAAGATGACAGGGATTGGGAAGCACGGTGGCTTAGTGGTTAGCTCTTCTGCCTCACAGCACTGGGGTCATGAGTTCGATTCCCAACCATGGCCTCATCTGTGTGGAGTTTGTATGTTTTCCCCGTATTTGCATGGGTTTCCTCAGGGTACTCCGGGTTCCTCCCACAATCCAAAAATGAGTGATGAGCTTGGAGATGTATGGGAGGGGGAAGGGGGAGGATTGACTTTGGTTGTCATCAGGATACATGTGGTACTGTAGGCCAAAGGAGCTGCTAATATATTAATACCTGTAAAGTTAAAATGTTAAAGGGCAACTTTAGATTTAAATTAAATTTATGTTACCTAATTCAAATGGTTATCCTGTTTTCTCACGGTGGCTGAGTGGTTAGCACTTTTGCCTCACAGCACTGGGGTCATGAGTTCAAATCCCAACCATGGCCTTATCTGTGTGGAGTTTGTATGTTTTCCCAGTGTTTGCGTGGGTTTCCTCCGGGTGCTCTGGTTTCCTCCCACACTCCAAAAACATACTAGTAGGTTAATTGGTTTCTATCAATATTTACCCTTGTCTGTGTCTATCTCTGTGTGTGTTTGCATGTTAGGGAATTTAGACTATAAGATGTGAATGAGTTCTCTGTACAGCGCTGCGGAATTAGTGGCGTTTTATAAATAAATGGCGATGATGATGATGATGATAGTAGAATAACTTCTGTCTGAAGTTGCCTGTTATAAGTTGAGAACCACATGGTTGCTGCCATTTGACAGATTGTGTATAAGTGACCACCCTTAATAACATGTTTAACCACGGAAGTAAACTGAAGACTGTACTGATTGTTTTCATGGTTACATATATTGCTAAAGAAAGTCAGAGAAACACCATTCATACTGCACCTCGGACCCGGGAATTTCCCGGGTTGACCCCATTCATACTGCACTAGTCTGTGCCCTGGCAATTTGCGGGAGTCGTCACCAGAGCAGTTTTCATTGGCTGAAAAATGGTGATGTCATTGAAAGGTGACTGGTTTTTTGACGCATAAAGATGATGCAAAAGTGGGTCATCATCCTCCAGAGACAGGCAGACAGCCAATCAGCTTGTTTTCTGTGCAACCCGGGTTGAAAAACCCGAGTTGCACCATACATAGTGCAGGCAACAAGGGTCCGACCCGGGAATTACTCCTCGATAAATCCCGGGTTGAAGACCCGGGTTTTTAGACCCGGGATTTTTGACTTGTACCATTCATACTGCACCAAGACCCGGGTCGTTTGAGCTCGCCCCGGCAAAAACCCGGGATTTTGGTGCAGTATGAATGGGATATTATTAAGTTTCTCACAATCTGTCAAATGGCAGCAACGGTGCTTTCTTAGTTTTCAGCATGCAATTTCAGCCAGAAGCTCTATTTCAAGTCTCAGTAACTTGTACTTACCATAATGATTTTAATGGGCAAAATCATTTTGGGTGGTGTTACCTTTTAAGTATTGAATTTAAAATATGTTAAAAATAAAAATAAATGATAAATATATTTGCAAAATGTAAACTTGTAGACATGTCTACATACAGAAAATTTATAAAAATAAAATTTTAATCAGTGCAAATGTATTTCAAATAAAAAATCATACAAGAGCTCTAATTCTGGACAAAACATCTCTATTAATTTGATGGCAAAGGAGTTATGAACATGAGCATGGTATAGTGACATGGAAAGTTTACCTATAGTACACCCATGGTATGTTGCAACTAATGAATGAGAAATGTAATTAGGACAATAGAAATTGGGCCCACAATGCAAATTCAGAATGAATAAAGTAAAATCTTGGATGTAAGGAAATAATGCAGGCTGTGTCCATATATTTAGTTTGTGCTCCATTTACCTGAGTTCAGGGGCAATGTACAATGGGGATCACCACTGGTAAATTCTGAAGTTATCCAAATTATCATCACTATGGTCAGATTTAATCATTCCTAAGAACACTTTGATTTGATTTTCAATCTTGAGAATGTGCAGCAAAGATTAGTGTTAAGATGCCAGGTACATTGTATCTGATTATTATTTGTCTTGTAAACTTTTTTTCTGAACCTGAGATTTGTGCTCAACCTTTGTCCAAACCCAAACACAGTCCAACTGATTAAACAAACAAAATCTCTTAACAATTGTTGCCTTCTCTTTGCCGTCCCAAAGCATTAACCAAAGAAGAACCATTTTGTAAAGCTTGGCAGGAACACTGCTCTGCACAGCAAGTTCAACTCCATCCATCTCCCTGGTATAAAGCACACATTCTCCCCGAAGATTAAAAAAAGTCAGCATCTTCAGCTGCGAAAGAAGAATTACAGCAGAGTGCTGTGTAATTCCTTTCACCAAATGTTGCTTCATATGTAGTCAGGGCCCAGGGCAGATTTATCTGTGTTCCCGAGTAGAGCAGAGTAGATACAAATTGAGAAAATAAAGGAAAAGCTGCAACTTAACCTCTACGTTGCTGAAACTATGCCACTTTGCTGTAACAATATGTAAGGTAATAAATCTATCAGCAAGGGAGAGGCCACTCTTTTGGTCTATAGGATCAGAAAAATGAACACTTTATGGAATGATTTCCAAAACCTGCTGCCCATGCTTACCATATTATTATACGCTTCCCATGAATATACATATTTACCAGTCTACAGCCTACAGAAGTGTGCTTAATTAAGCATGGTGCTCCAAAATGGCATTATACCCATGTCTGTAGTCTGCTAAGCAGCAGCTGCATTGTGCAGCAGCAGAGTCATACTCACAGGATGAATTCTTATGTCTTGTTTGCCTATTTTTTCATGCAATGATTATTAGTAGTTACACTGCCTGAGTCTAACGTATAGGTGTAATGGAATAAAGATGGTACACGTTTGACCATATCTTATTTGCTTTTCTGCTGAGCACCTCTCTTACATATACAACAAGAGAGACCTTATTTGATTCCATGTGCAGCAAGCTAGTCATCCTCATCATTTATTTATCAGGTGCCACAAAACTCCACAGTGCCAAACAGGCGCTGCATCACATGACTCGGGATGCGGCCGCGTCATCTCATGACATATGGGATGCGCCCGTCGGTGAAAATTGTATATGGCATCCGGGGGGCGGCCGGCCGTTCTACCCCCCGGCCCTAATAGAGGTAAGACTGAGCGGCTCGGGCTAGCCCGCCTCTGGTGCCAAATCAACATTCTAACAAGTCATGCTAGAATCAAGTCATACATAGAAACAGAATAGAGATATATGAGGTTGATAGAGAAGATGCAGATGTAAGACAGAGGGTAGAGAGTTATTCCTAATAACCACAACAGACATCATTTTGATTGTAAAAAGCACATATGCACGTGTAATAACAACTTACAGTATTTGTGAACTTCCACTAACCATAAAGAATGACTAATTGCTGTCCACAGGGCTTTACTGTCTATATGTTAATTAGTTGTTTAATATGTGTATTTTATTTATTTAATTTTTTAGTTAATAAATCATTTGTGCATTCCCCGCGTCTCCTCCATTCATGTGACGTAATCATGGAACTTGTCACTGCTTTAAGTCTGTGAAGTGTGTCTCTGACAACCTTCTTAAATACAGTGTTCATCTTTCTAATGCAGGGGTGGTATAACCTTTCTAAGTGATGTTTTTGTGTTACATAACAAGATTGTGTCTGGTGTTATATTGAATTTATTTATTTTATGCTGAATTAAAACATTTTTCACACAAAGTAAAATCTGTATTGTTTTGCATTTTAGACTTGCTGAGCTTCAAAATAATATTAACATAATTAGAATATTTAGCTGTTTGTTACAGTGGAGCATTGGATGTCTGGAGTCAGGTGGCTTCAGATATCCTTGTCTTCCTTAGGCTGGATGTCTTCTCTTCACCTGGCTAGGTGAAGTCCTATAGTGTACTTAGTTTTGGCCCTGTTCCTCTTCCTCCTATTTGGATGGGACTTGGGGGTATATTTACTAAACTGCAGGTTTAAAAAAGTGGAGATGTTGCCTGTAGCAACCAATCAGATTTATTTAGTACATTATACAAAATGACAGCTAGAATCTGATTGGTTGCTATATTCAACATCTCCACTTTTTCAAACACTCAATTTAGTAAATATACCCCAATATGTCCAGGGCAGTAGAGTAAAAAGAACTTGTCCCAAACGGCATATTGGAAGCTGGTGGTGGTGAATAAATACAGGAATATAAAAATGTAATAATAGAGATGTTAAAAATATGAATAAATAATGATATACTTTTAACAATAGATGATAAAAGATGACTTTTGTTAATAAATGAAAAATAAATCATGAAATGTAATGGAATTAGGGAGATTATAAGAATATAATAATATAGAGGAATAAATGAATCAATAATAATGATACAAAATATAATAAAATAACAAATCAAATGAGTTAAATATGATAAGCTTTGGAACTGATAGTGAGCTATAAGTATTTTCAAATCTCGGTTGTTGTGGATGAATATGAATAGGAGTATAATATAGTAGATGATAAAGAATTAGTGAGTAAATAATAATGAACTGCAATTATTAAGAAATTCTAAAGCATAAAAGAGATTAATGATAATAATAATAATAATAATAATAATAATAATAATAATAATAATAATAATAATAATAATAAAGTATAGTGATAGTAAATAGTGGAAAAGAAATATACTGAACATAGTTATAACAAGTGATATTATGCTGTGATAGTTTTACCTAAAAAGAAATAATGAAATATAATGAATGAAAAATTAGAACAAATTTAAGAAAGTAATAATAATAATAATAATAATAATAATAATAATAATAATAATAATAATTATAATAGTGAAAAAAAGAAATTAATGAAAAAAATAGTGAAGCCAGTATACACCAAGGACGATAAGATACTTTCTATCTCATATTTCTCTTTGATGATTTAAATGGCACAGAAATGTAAAAAAATGTTCTAGGAGCAGTTGATCCTATTGCATTTGAATGGAATTATCAAGTGTAACATGGGTCATTTTAGCTATGGTTTTCCTCATTGGGAAATATTTACACACAGAACGCATGTAAATTGTGCTCTTGGTGTGCAACAACAAGAAAAACGTAATGGGATAAGTGATCCCTTCAATCTCAAAAAACACCCCTGCAGCATGTGAAACATTGATTCTATTCTACAATAAATTATAACCATAGTATGTTAGTATGTACTCAAGGAGCTTTCCTCTCCTCTGCACTGAGGTGCATTCCAGTGCATGATAAGCACAATTGGGATGCAACTAACATTAGGGACCAGAAATCTTCTATAAAGAACATATCCATAAATACACGAAAATAATGTATGCTGCATCCATGGTTTGCCCAAAGTCCTTATAAATACCTATGTGTAATGTGGACATGTTCTCCATAAGGATCAATGATCCCTATTACTAGATGCATCAGAGCTGGATTTTCAACATCCCAATACAGTGGACCGGAGAGAAATGAAGAGCTTGTGTGTTTGAATGTGAATCACCCAACAAATGTTAATAACTAGATGCTCATCAGGTGTACTGTGAGTGAAATGTGTAACAATTTTCCTAAATAACTCTTGTGTTACACTGAATTGAATTGCAAATTGAAACTTATAAGAACACAATTTTGTCAGTCTGGCTGAACCCCCAGTGCACTCTTTCTCTAACACAGTGTTGAAAGGTGAATCCTTTTATGCAAAGATGTTGGAGTCCAGAACAGTAGTTATTCACCAGGAAGGCAAAGATCCACACATTTGTGTCAGATACTGACCCATCTTTCGCCTTAACAGTGATATCAAAATTTACGCCAAAATTCTGGCCAGTAGACTAAACATATTCTTCCTCTCTCTGGTTCACTACGATCAAGTAGGTTTCATACCATAACATTAGGCAAGGAACAACATCAGGTAAACCATTGTCCTTTCCATATCATGAACTCCAGGAGGTCCAAGACCATCATCCTATCACATGATGCTGAAAAAGTGTTTGATAAAATCTCCTGGAGTTTTATGTGGCTTACTCTCAGGTCTTTTGTCTTCTCTGGAGACTTTATGAAAGGCATCCTTGCCCTTTTTGTTGACCTCTCAGCTAATGTTCTCATTAATGGCATTCTGTCCATTCTATCTGATAGTGTCTATCTACAATGGCACCAGACAGTGTTGCCCTTTGTCCCTTCTGATTTTTGCCATGGTGATTGAACCACTTGCGCCACACATCGGAACTAATCATAATATGAAAAGGTGCAGGTCAGGAACATGATCTCCAAGATTCCTCTATTTGCAGATGACATCCTGTCCTTCCTATCACAGTCAAGAATCTCCTTGCCCAACCTCCAAAAATGTATGCTAAATATTCTGCTTTAGAATAAAATATTCTAAATTGGAGGCCATGATTCTTCATGCTCCCCATCGAGATGCCAGCTCCCTCAAATCAACTTTTAATTTCAAGTGGCAACCACAAAAATTAAAATATCTGGGGTTTTCCTCACTTTGAAATGTGACCTATTATACCAGGAAAACTTCCTTCCATCGTTTTCTAAATTGCAGGTTGATCATGCTAATTGCCTCATCCTCTCTTGGCTGAGTGTGACCATATTGGTCAAAATGAACAATCATTCCTAAGTGGCTCTATCTCTTCCAGACCCTACCAGTGGCAGTCGCCCTATGTTTGCTGAATAATATCCAGACGGATATTTGTTTATTTGGAATCATAAACCTCCAAGACTCTTGGCTTATATTCCGAAACATCTTATCACTAGAGGAGGTAGAGGACACCCTGATATTAAATTATATTATCTGGCATCGCAATTTTCCCAGGTGACAGCATCATATGCTTCCACAGGCACATCCTCTTGGCTTGACATTCAATCTAACCATTTGGATTGGCCTGATCTGACTTCCCTCTGGGATCTGTGCAGGAATATAGACCACAGCCTCTAAAATTATTACCAACGCTAAAATTACCAACTAAACTTTGGGATTAATATTCGGTGAAACTCAACATCACCACCCCTATATTCCCTATGACTCCTATCTGGCATAACCCTGCATTTACACCGAGGACAACTGAAACTAGATCTACTGGCTGGCTCAAAGCTGACCTTAAATTTTCCTTTGACTTCTGTAAACATTGTCAGTGGTTGCCCATGGCTGAACTACAACCAAAGTCTCCGTCTTGAACCTTAAACCCATTTGAATTTCTATAAATCTTACATTCTCTACCCAAAACTCATTCCCTCCGCTCAGTTACTCTGCAGACAACATTCTACTTGTAAAGAAATTATTTCCCAAGTTTATGGTAATCTAATTGATGCTGCCTTATTTGAGCAGAATTGCCACCAGAAGTAATGGGAGAAGGACCTTGGACCCCTACCAGATGAGGAGGTTTGGGAGGACATGAGACAGGGATCACTAAAAGGTCTATCTCCATGAAAATCAAAGAAAACTCTTACAAACTATATTAAATGTGGTATTATATGCCAGCGAGGCTTAATAAAATGTTCTCCTCTGCCTCACCTGATTGATGAAAGGGTTGCAGTCACAGGGGCACCTTAGTCCTTGGCTGGTGGTCTTGTCCTGAAATAGCTTCTTATCAGAACAAGATACATGCTCTTTTGAACAGGTTGTTTGAGGCCACAATAGCTAAAGGTCCCTACGTGTTTCTTTTATGTCACTATCCCCCCCAGATCTTGACAAATTCTCAAAAAAAACTAGCATCACACATCCTAGCTGCTGCTAACTACCTATTAGCCAAACACTGGAAGAATCCTCTCCCTCCTTCCATCACTGTGTCACGATCTGCCTGCAGCATACTGCTTTGCATGGCAGCTCCTAACCTGGACTATCAGACTTTACTATTTTGTGTTCATTTTGTGTCTTAGCAGCAGTACGTCTGCTCACCAGAGGTGCTGATATTGTGCCTGTTGTGCTCCTAGTACCTTAGGAGTTAACACTGTTCACTAATTATTCCATGCACCTGGGTGTGTCTCATTCCCCTTATATATACCTGTCACTCCCAGCACACATGGCTGGTTATTGATGTCATATCCTGTTGTTGCACCTTGTGGATTCTTCCTCCTGCCTTGCTCCTCTGGTTACATGCTGCATGGATTCTGTTCATACCTCCTGCTTCCCTGCATTAGCTGTGTACCTGCTGGTTTCTGAACATTCATTTTGCTTCCTGCATCAGCTTGCACCTGGTATTTACTACTACTCTTGATTACCTGTTATTTATACTTTTCTGCAATAAACAGAGTGTTTTCACCATATTCGTGGCTCCTAGCTGTACTCCTGTTTAGAACCGTGACACACTGCACTTAAAAAACAAGTATGTTACATTTTAAAATATATTGGTCATGTTCTGTTATACTGGACTCATTGTCTTATTGTTATTACAAGAGTTTGTTTTTGACTGACTACACAAAGAAAAGAATTATAAAAAACAAAAAACACTTTTTTTTGAGGCACAATGATTCGAGAGGAAAATGCCTTTAAACAGTATGAAATTTCAAATACATATTATTTGGAAAATGCATTATAAAGGGAATGATTTCTTGTGACTCCAGAAAATATTAGCACCTGCTTTGTCTTGGAAAGCATCCATGAGTGAGGACATGTAATTGCGAATTCTTCCCTAACACCTAGGCTATCTCTGAGCTGACATTAGAGATTAACAGGTGCATGCACCTTTACAAGTCCATTCTCATAAAACACCATAATGTTTTATTTGTCCTCTTCCTGCATGGCAGATAGTGAGCCTCATTTATCAGTCATTACTGCCAAACCTGCACAGATCTATTTATTTCATCAAATGTAGCGTTACAATCTAATCGTCCAGAGCTGCCAAATGCTCCAGCAAATGCTAAAAGCCGGGGATGTGACCTAAATGGGCAAAGGCTGAGTTAACCCGTTTATTGCTGTTACTATTTTTTTTTATTAAGCTAGAACAGAAACACTACTGTAGAGGAGAACCTGCCAGCATAAAAACACTAAAACATAATGAGGACCTCCATGTTCAGAAAAGAAGAACAACAAAAGAACCAAATAAGGGGACAATTGCTTAAAGAGTGGTTTAGTTAAATTACTGGTGTCTTAGTGATTTTTTGGGGGGCGATTTACAAAATATCACAAAAATATTACAAAAAAGCTAAATTTATGAAGCTGTGTTTTGACAAATCTCACCTGACTCACCTGTCATACTAGGAAAATAAATAAATACATGTTGGGGAAAACCCCTCCCCATCTGTAATAGCCCATGCTACTCAGCATTGGTCCGGTCCGATAGGATGGATCTCACTAAATGATCAGAGATGCCCGACATAAGTAGACCTGAGCAGTTTCTGGTGTGTGAGAAGAGAGAACGCTCCTGATTGGTTGCCTGTCTATTAAGTAAGCGGGCTTATCAGCTCATTTCACGTTGGGAGCTCCTCAGGAGCAGTCCACTTTGTGTATGAGGGTTTTTTATTTTTTTTACCATATGGATCAAGACAGGAAGAAGATTCCATGAATGTATTTAGCATGCACACTGCACCACAGAAAATATTATGGGCACAATAATATTATCAATAATAATGGGGCAATATTATTTATATATTTCTATTACTAAGGGGGCACAGTACTACTTTATTAATACTAAGCATGCTGTCACTTGTAGTTCCCCAAGAACACGCACTGTACCTGGAGGGGTCCAGTGATACTTAGCATAGGGCTGAGCATATCTAGGTGCAGTGTTGTTTAATTCTGTAGTTTAATTAATTAAAGATTAATTAATTAATTCAATCTTTGTGTTAATTGATAATGGTCTTGGCATGATTTATATACCATATAACACCAAGGAAGACATTGGACCTGAGTCATTAAGGAGAGTAAAACATAAAAAAGGAGTAACTTTGTATCTGGGCAAAACCATGTTGCATTGGAGGGGGAGGTAAATGTAAAATGTGGGGACAGATTTATAATTAGGGTAGGGCATGTCCTAGATCAACTTGAAATTTCAGTGTACAAATAAAGCTATTAAGTATTTGTGTGCTAGATGAAAAAACAGCCAGTATTTAACTTATGTGCAGAATAATAAACTGATTTGCACCCCTTGCATCATAACATGGTTTGTCCCAGAGAACATTTACTCCTTTTTTTGCCTTAATGACTCAGGCCCATTGTGTGCAGTATGATGTAAGTCAACTATTAATTGTTTTTGAATGCGTGTTGCTTATTATACACAGAGAACATATAACAAGAGCCTTGTCTAGCCCATTAATTTTTTTAAGTAGTATGAAAAAGTAGGAGAATCATGGTACATATGAATTTTTCACTTATTTGCCTTGGTGGGTGGTGATAGTGAGTGACTGCTACTGGCTGTAATCAATTTCTTTTAGTCTGCGACTTTAGACTAACTGACTTAAGATCCCTCTAACTTTGCTGGTAACACATAGATGATCATACTATTAAAGGCATTTCCTTCTTTGCTGAACCACAATCTTTGCACTAGTGCACTCTTGTCTCTTTGGATTCTGTCTGTCTCTTAGCACGTTCTCAATTGCAATTGGTCTGCAGGTAATCACAGTGTCTCGGCTACATCCAGAGCCGGATTAACAATAGGGCTAAAGGGGCTACAGCCCAGGGGCCTCAGGCAGCTGGGGGGCCCGCCAGCATTCATCAGATCGGGGGCGTCCCTGCTCTGGGCTCCGACTGTCACCTGTTCAAGGAGAATGGCAGGCAGTTAACAGCAAATGTTATACTGTTAGCTGCCTGTTGTCACTGTAGTACTTACGTGGCGCGCAGTAATCTCCTTACTGAGGAGATCTCGTGAGTGTGAGACTATGAGTCATAGCCTCACTCTCACGAGATCTCGTCTATAAGGAGATTACAGTGCGCCGCGGAAGCACTAAAGGGAGTGGAACAACGGAAGGAGGTACGCTCACGAGGGGGGCCTCACAGTACTCTTAGCCCGGGGGCCTACCTTCCCTTAATCCGGCCCTGGCTACATCTCTGAGAGAGCACTCACACTCTCGCATGCAGATCTGTTTTAGTGATGCTCTACACTATTCTCACAGTCAGCACCTGCTCTGGCTTCACACTTTGTCTTATCTCTTTCAGGATTATGATCTCTGTTACTTCACTAGTTTATATCTCCTTTTTCCTTTCTGAACATCCTTCTTGGAAGTCTACTTGACACTGCACTATCTGATGTCCCAACTACTCACATTGACAGAGGTGTCTCTCTCATACTTTCATTTCTCTTAACACTCTGAACTTGACTCCCACATGTGTTCAATGCGCAACTCATCCAACACTAACCATCACACACTCTTGCGCTGCTGGGGGCGTTACATGATGTTTCACATTTTAATGTAGGGTGGGGGTGGGGGGGCAAAAACTAAGATTGAAAAATGTAATCATGAACTAAAAGAAGTCTAGTATCACAGAAAGACGAATCACCATAAGAGGGATTTCCCACAGTGCAGATGGTGAGTGTCTTCCCTGGATGTTCTTGATGTTACATGAAATAAGTATGAGCACCACCAGTATCTAACTGGCCACCAGTGGCGGATCCAGGGGGGGGGGGGGCGATCGCCCCCCCTACCAGGGGCTGGCTGCCGACAGCTACACACTGTGCAGGTCCGTTCAGCAGTGACAGTGTGCTGCCCGGCTGCTCTGATTGTGTTTTAAACACAATCAGAGCAGCGGGGCAGCACACTGTCACTGCTGAACGGACCTGCACATAGTGTGCAGCCGCCCGCAGCCTTAGAAGTCGTAAAGGGGGCGGGCCTAAATCACCCCCCCTACATCGCCCGGGGTATAGTAATTTCCTAGATCCGCCCCTGCTGGCCACAGTGACCAAATAAAGCCAGGTGGCTCATGTGCAAGTTATATGAAAGGAGGGCATGCAATTAGTAGCAGCAACATGAGTACAGTGTGTACTACTCCATCTAACCAACTAATAGCAATTAAATACAGACAGACATATGAATTAAACATAGAATTTGATGGCAAAAAACACATGTACATCGCAACCCTTTGTATACACTTTTTTTTTACAATTGTTCATATTTTAGATCTAAGTCTTATAATAGCCATATGTTTAGCTCATGCATTTTTTAATTGGTTTAATTTATGAGTCACCTCCAATACTGGACACTATTGCATTGATAATCAGTTGCATATTACAACTAAAGGGCATATGAGTGGCACATTATTGCTGGTGGACATATTTATATTATTAATGATAAGCATATTAATAACATATCACTAGTGATTGGTATATTGCTGAGCATTACTTTTGCTGTTGTGCATAAAGGTGGCCTAATAATACTAATGTGCATGGAAACACACACAGCAGACAGTTTATAGTGACACAGATAATGTAGAACATACAGAGAAATGTAAAAATGAGAATTTGTCATTTAGCATTGCACCCCTAGTGCTCTGATTGCAGCTATAAAACCTACTTCCAGGGGAGTAACCATATCGATAGCAGCCCATGGGGCCAGGGGAGAATCAGGCCTGTAAGACTAAATTGATATTGGTGCTTTGTGCTCTAGTGTATGTTAGCCTAGGGAGCTCTGTTCTTTTATGCTGTTTGTTTCCTGCACATAGTAGACAGCACACGTGCTACATTCCTGACACACAAGCACTGCTTTGCAGACAGCATCCCCAGATCAAATCAGTATTTTTAGTGTCAAGAACTCAGAGTTAATGGTGCCTGCTATGTGTAGGAAAACAGCATATACAGAGGTGCCTAGACTAACAAACACAGCTGTCACAGACAGGAGCAGGCTGGGCTGGGGCACAGGGGGGCATCTGCCCCCTGGGTCGGTCCCATAGTGGGCTACTTTGGACTGGGTTACTGGGCCACCTGCATTTTTTTCCCTCTAAAATGGTCCTAACAGGCTGCTGAAGCAAGTCTTGCCCCCCGGGCTAAAATTTGCCAGCCCTCCCCTGGTCACAGAACAGTGTTGTAAGGGGAGGTGAAGAGGGGATAGGACCCCTTCAAAATGTTGTATTTACTCCTAATTAGGCCTCTGTCTACTCCCATCTGTATATATTACCAAGTATGTGCAAGTAACGCATCATCTCCTGGACAACCGAGAGAATCTGGGCCAGTCAGAGAAGTGATGGGCAGAACCCAGCACAATGACATTGTGACTGGATCACTTATAAGTAACTTATGGTATAAATTTATTTAAAGGAAATAGCGCAGGGTGCTAATTTATATAATTGCAAATGCACTTATTTTTGATGTTGTGTGTATTTTGTAAAACTTTATTTCTGAAACCAGATTTGTTTTAACCTTGCTAGAGGAAATGCATGATTTCTGAGGTATATATATCTGATTCAATAAGCCTTTGTGGAGGAAGTCTTTTGTGTATCGTGATGAGGGGAAATGACTTGTTTGGAGTTTTGTGACTTTCTTTGGGAATGTGTATTCTGCGACTGTCTGAAGAAAGGACCTATGTTAATCTCATGTTAATTAGACCTCTTGATGTGTGAGGGTCCAGCACCTGAAGGCAGAGGAAGTTTTAATTTGAAGTGCTACTAGATTTCCTGCATCTAAAAACAAGATGCAGTAAATCACAGCAACTTTTAGGATATCACAGATAAGTGTAAATATTGTTAGCTTTGCATTGTATGTAAATACATGTTTGGGTAAACAAATTGCAATTGGACTCTAAAAATAGATCAGACCTCAGGGGGTTGGCTTACCATTTGAGGCTGTGTCGAAATCTGTATAAAAAGCACTGTATTGTATTGAAAATTGTTGTTTTTGTTCCATCTGACCTGCTCCCTGATACCTTCAACCAGGGTGAGCAAATAAACATCACTTGCTTCAAAGACCTGCTTGGAAACTTCTCTATCCCTGTGACCTGCAGATTAGACCCAAAATCTAATCAGTTCCCGTCTGTTTCTGAGGTTTGGACCCAGCATCCAGTACCATCGCTCTGCCTGCCTGCCAGCAGCGCTGGCCAGTGTGATAGGCCAGGGCGGTTCCATCCACAGCAATCCTGAGTCATAGGAAGAGGTCAGAAGTACCAGCCCAGGTAAACCAGTAATGGGGTACACTCGCAGCGTCAGTTACCCAGAAGGAACCCGGTTCTGGATGCCGGTAAGGAGTCCAGTGGTGGCAGCATTTGTAAGCCCTTCCTACTGCGGTAAAAGGGCACATTTGGGATAATGAAAGGGCACGGTGGCAAAATAAGCCCGGTTGGTTCCCAGCAACAACAGACAGGGTGGAATAGGCGGTCTATCCTGTCACAGACATGATTTGCATCATCAAGTTCTGCCCATAGTGGCACAATGATGATATTACTATGCCCATTGCACGTGATGAAAGGATTTGCAACATTACACTGCAGTAGGCGGGATGTTATGACCAAAGCTACCCTTCAAATCTCCCAGATAAGGGGCCTGAAAAGTCTACAACTATACTGTAACAATAGTCGGGTGTATGCAATCACTCTTTGGCTGGTGCCTGTGTGCAGGTTTTGGTGGAGCAAAGGTGAGAGCTGCTGAGATATTGGCATTACAGTTCAGGAGACAGGGCCCATGAGTGCATCATAAATGCAGATTTATCCTAAAGTCCGCTTTTTAAAAATACTAGTGACATTGGTGTGAATAACACACATATTTAAAGCAATATGTACATATTTTAAAATCTTGTATGGTTAGTATCCAAATTCTACTTTTACAAGGACTTTTACAAGGCATTTTATACGCACATGAAACCCTATGTTGGAATGTTTTCCTGTTCTAACAAATGAGCATGGTTTACAACGTGCATATTTACAAAATACACATTTTTATACATGTGTGAAACGGCTCACAGACTGCTGAGAAAGCATCTGAAGGAGACAGATCTGTGTAAGCGAAGCTGCAGCAGCTATTACTAGGTTACAGAGCGTTGCCTAAAAGGTGTACACTTCCACCTGGATTAATCCCGAAGGGGTCACAGAGAATAGCTAGGACAAACCAAATAGGAGTATAGAAGCCCACTTGTTTCCCCCCGTGCCCATATGACTGTAGTATGTCATTCACAGACATGGTTAGTGGCAGCGACAGCAGAGATATTGGGGGTGCTCTAGCACCCACAGAACTGGCTCCTATGAATATGAGTTAGTTACCCAGATTGGCCGACTTTTATTTTAAGTGTTGTTTATGTAAGAGACAACCTCTTATAACAGACAGTTTTCTATTCAGTGTAAAATCAACATTTAATCTGCACTTGAAAATAAATTTAGTCATAACATCAGTGGTAATAATCCCCCCCCACATAGTATGCACAATTATGCCAGAATACATCTGAATAATAACTAAGGAGTAGATTTATCAAACCTTCTAAAAAGGAAAAGTGTTGGTGTTGCCCATAGCAACCAATAAGATTACAGCTATCCTTTATCTAGTACTTTCTAGAAAATAAGAGCTAGATTCTGATTGGTTGCTTTGGGCAACACCTCCACTTTTCCCTTTTTAGAAGGTTTGATAAATCTAACCCTAAGATTTTTTTATAGTGTTAAACGATTAGGGTTTCTGAAATCATAAAAGATAGTAACAAACGTTCTGTAATTGAATATTTAACTCAAAACTATTGTATTAGTTTTATTTCTAATTTGTCATATTTATCCCATTGTGTCCGTGACTGACACATAAATGGTTAATGTGGCAAAGTTTTGCTATATCAGCAATCAATCCCAAAATGTAGATATCATTGCATGGAATTTAATCAGTGAAACCGTTTTCCCCTGAAATGCAAAGAAATAGAACAAATGCAAATATTTTTTATATTTACAGCGTAAAATCTTTATTTATTATAAATGCATGACTTCAGTTAGTTACAGTATTAGTTTAGAGGTCTCTTAATTCACACATTCAAAGCCAATATTTCTGCATCCCAAAATGATGGGTTATAGGTTAATTAGGGATCCAATTATGCTCGAAGGTGGACTTGTGATTCAGTTTTTATATTGTGAAAACTGGTCTTGTTATGGACAGCAAGTCTCAGACTTAAGAAGTATGACAACAATTTATAATTTGTTTACGGACAGAAGAGCTTCTCAATCTTCTAGGAAGGAGTACCATTATAAACAAATCTGATAGTACTGTGGCTTTGACTAACCTTTCCCTTGCACTGCTCAGAAACAATATATTTTGTATACTGAAATGGAAAAAATTCCTGAGAAATTAATGTTCAGGATATCTTTCCAGTGAAGCATCAGCAGAGACGCTGGGACAAGGCTGTGGTCTGGAAATAATTCTTGTTTTAGTGCCATCATATTGCTTTTTTTTCTCCAATGAAACAGATTGACTTAGATAAGGCATCGAGGTGTGTGGGCAGGGGGAGGGTAATGCAATTGGAGTGGTATTAAATTGTCTTTAAGGTCCACCAGTCACATAGCCTCTTTCTGATCACTATGCACCATACACTTATCTGCCTTGTTGCAATTAATTTCTTGATATGTAGAAAAACTAAAGACAACATTATTACTTCAAAAGGTGCGGGAGAAAAAAGCCTCGGGCCAAGCAAGACTCACTAAATTCTCATTTCCCATCTTGTCAGAGGATTCCTATAATGAGTTTTAGGTTTCTCTGTAGGATCCTATAATTGATAATATAATAAGTACTACATGTATATTTTCATTAAGCATATTCTGGTGCACAGTCAAGTTTGGAGATGGTTGACAGGTGCGTAGGAGACACCTCTGTGGGAAACGGGAGTCAATGAACCTGAAAATTGGGATGTTTTCTGTCTAAATTAAAAGCACCCGATGAGCACTTCTCATTGTTATACAACAATAAATATATCAATACAACAGCTGCCAATAGGTTTTGCCTGTTGCTCATTTCACTGGCAAAAAAAGTGAAACCACTGAAGATATTGTAGCCACTCTGAAGTATACAAACAATGTCAATGGAATTCATTGTGATACACCTTTTCGCACCAGTACACCTGGATGATCGATGTGGAGAGGTAGCAAAATCTGAAGCTATACACTCTAACACTTTAAATGTCCCATTAAAGTCCAACTTCTTACCACTTCAGCACCAACCCTTCTAGTAAAACTTTTAAGTATAGCTTTTTATTTATCACCTAAAATATTGCTCAGTTTAGCTTGATGTGAGGCTTGATGACTCAGGACAGGGTACTATCTTTATTGTGCGTGTGTGTGTGTGTACTTGTATTCATATGCTTGTGGGGACATTTACCTGTTTACACACCAACACTGTGGGGACCTGAGTCATAGTGGAGACAAAAATTCAGGTCCCCACAAAACTTCTCAAGGCTAATCAATGCAGGGGACCTTGCTGATATGCTCAGCATAAAAATCTGGCATGTCCCCACAAGTTATATTTGTTGGAAAAAAAGTGTGTGTGTGTCCAATGTGGAGGGGAGAGTGTGGGCACCACACCGCCAGAGGCCAGTATACCATCCAAATGTATAGCAGGAGCAGGAAAAGGAAGTGGCTGCAGCCTGCCGGTGCTTTATACGCCAAGCGGGTAAAGACACAGTTGAATTCGTCTGCTGCTGAAAGTAAGGTGGGGACAGTGAAGCATGACAGAGTCCACCGGTAGCTCAGACTATTGCCCAGAGAGCAGTGGAGATGAGTATGCCCCTGACACTTCGGTGGAGAGCGGTTCAGACACCAGCGGTGATGCCCCGTTGCCACAAGTGCAGCAGAGTGCAGGTAGCCAGAGATGAGTTCTATGTCCGGGCATTCTCGACCTTCTGCTAGCCGAATTTTAAACACAGAGGGTCGGAGATAAGATGCAGTGTCTGTCCAAATGCTATCGATACAGTGATAGCTCCAGGGCGTATAACAAAAAGCAGTACTGCCTGTACTGTGAGAAGCCGCTCTTAAAAATTGCCCTGCACATGGAGCATGTTCACCGCAATGAGACTGAGGTAGCCTGGGCCCTGAAATTCCCCAAGCACTCGAAAGAAAGGTGCATGCAATTGGCACATCTTCGCAATAGGGGCAAATTTGCAGACCATGGCGTTCTGGTCCCGTGCAAACTTCCAGAAAAAGAGATGGATGCCGAAGACTTCATGCACTGTGTAGCCTGCCAGGGCTTGTTTGCAAGGAAATAACTGTGACCACACAGGAAGAGATGTAAGCTAACCTGAACGGGCAACAAGCTCACACCTGGCATGAACAGAGTCCAGTCACTGTGCACCTTTGCTCAGCCTGTGCCGCCTGACATCAGTGGTGGCTTTTGGAAGCTCTTGAGTGACATGACCCAGGATGAAGTCTTACTCGCAGTTAACAATAACCGATGCATCATGTAGACGGGGCAGCATCTCTTCAGATTAGATGTTGTCAGGCACTAGTACATCTGTCAGAAGCTTAGATAAATGGGCCGGTTACTGCTACAGGACAGAAGAGCTATTCCTTTGGAGAGAATGGAAGACTTTAACACCCCTTCAAACTTTCTGCATGTAGTAGACACTGTGAAGCTGGTAGCTGACTATGACAGGAGACAGGTACATTTAAGACGCTCTCGCTGGCACTCAAGGTCGGGCATGGCCTGCAAAAGATAGCGAGCATTGTGGAGTGCCGAGCAATGATGGAGGGCTGCACTGCTGCGGTTGAAAACACACAGAATTTCAGGAAGATATATGAGGCGAGATGGAACGAGTTATTCTCATGGGCTGCCTTAAAAACTCTTAAGGAGTCCAAGTGGAACATGCCTCAGCACTTACCTTTCATGGAAGATGTGAAAAAGATGCACTTGTACCTTGATGAGAAGCAGCAAACCTACTGAAGTGGTCTATCTAACGAGCCTATGGTTAACCACTGGGCACTACTTGCAAAAGTCACCCTGACACAGTTAATCTTGTTTAATCAAAGAAGGGAAGGGGATATTTCAAAATTGTTGCTGACTATCTTCTCCTCAAGAGATACTTCGGAGTTCTTCTGCTAGGCAGAAGAACTTTGCCTTCTCTGTATTTTGCAGAGCCACAATGGACCACTCTGCTTCCTCTCAGGTTGCAAAGAAGTGCGGAGGGAATCCTGGGACAGAGAGAATGTTCAGGCTGTGGAGAAACACTTGATGAGGATTATACAGACATGCCGGGTGCCCGGAAAGCGAGACTGTGTTGCGTGTCTCATGGCTGAGCCATCCATATTGAAAAATCGGAAATGGACGGCAGGGCTGCCATCAGAAACTGTGGGGCCCGGTACTAATTAATCTGGCAAGGCCCCCCCTCCCTCTTCACCGTACATGCTCCCCTCCCTTCACTACTAGACAGTGTATGCGCTCCCCCCTCCCCATAACACAGTGGATGAGCTTCCCCCCTCCCCATAATACAGTAGATACACTCCCCTCCCTCTCCATAATACAGTGGATTCACTCTCCCTCCTCATAACACAGTAGATGCGCTCCACTCCCCTCCCTCCCCATAACACAGTGGATGTGCTCCCCCTCCCTCCCCATAACACAGTGGATTAGATCCCCTCCCCATAACACAGTGGATGAGCTCCCCCTCTTCATAACACAGTGGATGTGCTCCCCATCCCTCCTTTCCTCCCCATAACACAGTGGATTTGCTCCCCCTCCTTCCCCATAACACAGTGGATTAGCTCCCCTCCCCATAACACAGTGGAAGTGCTCCCCCTTCCTCCCTTCCACCTCATAACACAGTGGATTAGCTCCCCTCCCTCCCTTCCCATAATCCCATAACACTGTGGATGAGCTCCCCCTCCCCATAACACAGTGGATGAGCTCCCCCTCCTTCCCCATAACACAGTAGATGTGCTCCTCCTCCCTCCCCATAACACAGTGGATGTGCTCCCCCTCCCTCCCTTCCTCCCCATAACACAGTGAATGTGCCCCCATTCCCTCCATTCCTCCTCATAACACAATGGATTAGCTCCCCTTCCTCCCCATAACACAGTAGATGCCCTCCTCTCCCTCCCCATAACGCAGTGAAAACTAGTTCACTTACTTTATTGTTGTCTCCCAGTCACTGAATGACTGAAAGCGCACTGCGCCTTGATGATGTCACTGTGTGTGCGCTACCATCCTACCAGTGATGACATCACGGAAGGATAGGAGTCAGAGTAGGGGGCCTGGACAGACCAGGGGGCCCGGAAAGATGGAGGGGTCTGTCTGGGCCCCCTACAGCTGTACCGGCAGTACCCCCCCTGAAATTCTACATAAGGAACTGCATAACAGTTTTAAAGAGGGATCAAACTTGTTGAAATGATGCACAGTGGTTGAACAGGAAAGTAAATTCCATGGCTAGGTGTCGGTGTAATGTCTTCAGACTGCCAGAATACCCCAAACTTTCCCTAACATTGTTATTATTTATTAATTTATGTAAGCGGGAATGAGAATGTCCTCAGACAGTCAAAATGCATCTTGCAGTCCGTGTCAGTACTGTATGCAAAGTCAAAGTGTAAATCTCATATGGGAACTCTGGTGATAAGCAGCTCCTACACATACCCCTATGATTGTTCTGTCAACAGGGCATTAGGAAAAGGGGTGTCCCTATATGCCATGTTCCACACATGGGTCCTCACGATGCAATAAAAACAAGTATATGTGAGTGTGTGTGATGTGGCCACTGCTCAGACCTGCCAGAGGGGATGTTGGTAACCGTAACATAATGAAGTTATTCTCGATCTGACAGTGGCTGGGAGACTGCACTGTGCCTGTATGAGACCCACTGATGGGTGTTGCTGGAGCAGGCAGAGATATCCTCAAGACTACGCGCAACTCGCCGAGAGGGTTCTTGGGAAAATAAGGAGGGGCAACACAAGAAGAATACAGATGGAAGTTTTTCTGCTGAGGAGAGAGATAGAGAGAGCTTGACTCAGACAGAGACATTAGGGTGCCACAGATAGAAATGCCAATCACGTAAAAAAAAAGCAGGTTATATCCCCTCCCATATTCCCACGGAGGCGGAGCTAATGGTGGCAGACTAGGGGTTATAGCCAGATAATGATAGGTGGAAAAATGATAAGACTAAACCCCAAGTGTCCTCCCTCATGGTGGTTGAGGACCGTTGGCTTCCTGTGGAGCCTAGGAGTCTAATCCAGGGTACTAGTATAACAAGGACTTTGTTGGCTAAACATAAAAAGGTTAATAGTATTTTATCTGCCTATGCTAATTGTTAAGAAATAGGATCTCTCCTGTTTGTCTGATCTGTCATCTGTGCATCACGGCTGCAACCATGTGTAGCATCAATCCTGCAGTTCACTGATTCACCTGGTTGCTAGGTAAATAGTAACAAGCTTCTCTTCAGCTCACAGTCTGGCAGCATCAGCTGTGCTTTTAATTACCACACCTGTGCAGCTAATTATCCTGCAGCTTCTGAATGGTGCTGCTGCCTTTATAAACCTCTTCTTAACAGCATACAAATAGTGGTGATAGTTTCAGCTTGACCTAGTATGCCTTTTATCCTGATCTGTTCTGTTATCAGTGTTTGACCCAGATTATTTAAAGGATTCTGCTGTTATCTCCACTCCTGACTCTTGGCTTGTTAATTGGATTTGCATACATACAGTATCTCTACCTGCCCTGACCTCTGGCTTGCTTAAAGGATTCTGCTGTCTTCTCCTGCTCCAGACCTTTGCCTGTTTATTACTCTGCATTTAACCCTACCTGCCTGGCTGTGAGTTCTGCTGTTAAAATCCTGGTTGGTCACTACTTCCTACAGTGTTCTATCCACTCCACTGAGCAAGTGCCAGATGAACAACTGCTAGTACTTGAGCTTAAGTCCTGGGGACAACTGAGTACTGTAGAACGCATGAAGTTCCTCAGAAAGGGTGTTGCTAAAGGTGAATAACTTAAAAAGAAGTTCTAGCAGCTTAGGATCTCAAGCTACTCTGCCCTTAACACTCTCTTATCCCTAATTTTACACTCCACCTGGCCACATTTAAGAAAACGTTGTCTAACTTATATTACAATTAAATAAATATGCACGGCATACAATAACATATGTTAACCAAACCATCATCATCATCATCAATAGCAGCTATTTATATAGCGCCACTAATTCTGCAGCGCTGTACAGAGAACTCACTCACATCAGTCCCTGCCTCATTGGAGCTTACACACACACACACACTAGTGTTCAATTTGTTAGGAGCTAATTAACCTGCTAGTATGTATTTGGATTGTGGGAGGAAACCAATACAAACACAGGGAGAACATACAAAGTTCACACAGATAAGGCCATGGTGGGAAATCTAATTCATGAGCCCAGTGCTGTGGTGCAGAAGTGCTGACCACTACGTCACCTTTTTTACAGGGTCAGCATGGCCGGTAGAGACAGTGGAAAATACAATTATTTGCAACATACAACATATTGGCATGTCAAATACTTAGGAACAGCAAATAACAATTAACTGTAAGGCATGGAGACAGTGACAGTTCAAAATATACAGAAAGGGGCATTAGATTGCAAATGTCTCAATGCTTCAATCACACAAGTCCAAAAATCCCACTGTATGGTTTCACATGAGCTAAGCTGACCAGGTTCAGTAAGGGAGCTCTTGACCTGGGTTAGCTGTGTGTAAATGACTACAAGCTAGTCCAAATGCTTTAAAAATAGTTTGTCTCTACATTTATAAGTGATTTTTCAAGACATTTAGGTAACAACTGTTCTGCATATATAGCAACTTTGTTAGACACACTTAAGGGCCTATTTAGCAATGTCTACCATGCAGTAATTCCTGTGAAAACACAGGATTATCATCTTTTTAAGTACAATATCTATCATTAAAGTGGTATCGCTTCAGATAGATCACAGATAGTAAACTGACATTCGCAAAGGCTATCCCCATAGCTGCCTATGGGGACTGCAAACTGGTCCTCTTTAACAAGCTCTGAAAAGCTTAGCTTTTAAGAGTTTGCCACACTTGCCAGCACCATCTTAAGATGGTGCTGGGAGCTTTTCCCTCATTGTAAAGTCCTGCCACAAAGAGAGTAGATGGATCCCTTCAGGTTCCTCCGCAGTAAGCTGCATGCTTCTCCTCTCCTCCTCCCGAGCAATAGATGGGGAACCAATGCCATTGCAGCTTGACCAGCACCTAATTCCAGATCGTTGTAAGATCATCTTGTGCTGCTGAGTTTTTGGCACCATTCTTCTTACTAACCACTGTTATTATCTGATCATCTCAGCCGAGGGGAGGCCTTGTTGAACCGGAGTGCAATGAAAGAGGCCCTGTGTGAGACTCACCCAAAGGAGTCCCACAAGTTACCCATGAACACATACTGACTGTTAGAAACATTCTCTGATTAGGACAAACACATAGGAGTATGGGAGCTGTATTGGTAATGCATTTATTTCTATGCAGTGTTAATTAACCTGGAGACACGTCACTGACCAAGTGGTCTAAAGGAAGCCTAATTGTATTCATCACCCTATGCACCACAGCGTATCATTACAATCCTTATTGTAGTCATGCATTAGAAAGAGATAGACTGCTAAATGAACGTGTGACAGATATTACACCACTGTAATTTTATTGCAGTTAGTTTATAGCCAATTATCAGTAGGGGCTTAGCTACAAGTTATGGTATTGCTCATTGATATTGTTACTACTATACACACCGTTAACACCCCACATAGTGGGATTAATGGAAACCTACATTTTTCTTAGTGTAATGTTAGTTACATTTATTTACTTTTGTAGCAGTTAAACCTATGTGGAGTTTGTATATTCTCCCTGTGTTTGCCTCCAGGTGCTCCGGTGTCCTCCCACAGCCCAAATACATACTGGACCTCTATGTTTGTAAGGGTCAGGGGATTAGAATGTAAGTTCCAAGATGGGCAGGCATCGGTTTGAATAATTACATATTTTCTGTAGAGCTCTGTGTAATATAATTGACACTATAGAAACGATAATAATAATAATGATGTTTTGGGCAAGTTACCCTATTCTCCTCAAATGTGCAGACCTTTTATTACCTTTTACTGTTGTTTCCCCTTATTCTCCTACTTCCTGCCTTAATAATCCTGAGTAAACATGCAATATTGGTTCCCCCCATACAATCTGTATAACTGATTTGTGTCATCAACGAGACGGACAGGTAGGCTCCTCTAGTGATCCCAGGTGTGCAAACACACACCTGCCCCCCGGAGATGGAAGATCTGAAGACAGACTCGTGTGGAGGCCCTGAAGAGGTTAATTGTAAGTGATTTTATCCTCACCACACACCCAGGGCGCACACTAGTTATAGGGATAGAACAATAAAAGACAACCAGGTCTAGTTTAGTATACAAAGTACGCTACAGCAGAAACAACTTTGGAATCTCGTCTCCATTCATGCATACTGTAAGTACATGTAATACATTTTACAATGACAAAAATGTTTGCAGCTATTGTCCACAAAAATCTAAGTAGGAGATGTCAAGGTCAGTGTCCAAAAAAAGAAGAAAAATTAAATTGACAAGCCCTCGGAGAGCTTTGTGGGAATGATTATCCAATTAGCTGCAGTAGCCAAATTGTTCAGCTCTCCGAGGGATGGGTCCAGCCCTCTGTTAATTTTCAGCAGTTCTCTATGAACTTGTACAAGGTAATTCAGCTCCAAACAGTTTTCTCATCAATGCTAATTATAGTAATACATCTAAATGCCTCTTACAAAATGCATGAACCCTTTAAGCCGCCTCATTATAATGGAATATAATTTTTGCCTGAATATATATCAACCCTGTTATCGCCAAACACCTCCAGTCAGCACAATGAAAAAACAAACAGACTTGCAAATGCTAAAGTGCTTGTAATTCCTTATGCAAAACCATAAACTTACTTGTTGGGTGATTGGGGATACAGAGCGGGACTGGGGGCCTATTGGTGACAATTAAAGGGAACAAGGGCAGTAGAATGTAGGTAAAGTTCTGACAACATACACTTATGGCAGAGGTGGAACTAGTGAACAGTGGGCCCCGATGCAGTGAAGCTGGGAAGAGGAAACCAGGGCCCACAGCTCGCTATTTCCCTGTGTATCTGGCCCCATTATCTCCATGGGCCCTGGTACACCGCACCTGCTGCACCAATGGTAGTTCCGCCACTGACTGATGGTGAATGGAAGGAATGACAGAAGGGGCGACACATTGATGGACTGCCATAAATGTTAATTTAATGGACTGAATGGACAATAGCCATTATTGGATGACAGACAAGACATGATGTGACAGTAAATGGAGGATGCGTGCACATGCGCAGTGTGCTGCTGGGTTGCCGTGCAGCGCTACTCCCATTCATCTGTTCACCTGTCAAAGGGACAGGTGAAAAGCCTTACAGGTGAAAGCATTATCCTGCAGTGGACACACTCTGATGATGTCAGGACCAGCAACTGATGCCCATTATATCAGGCTCATTGTTTGCTATAGTGGTTGTATACTGCAGAACTTAGCAGCTATCTGGATACAGTGCATTATGGACCAGGAGCCCACCCCAAAAAAGCTGAATGACACCCCAAGGTAAGCCCTGAGAAGTGGGTGCTTGTGTACTTTAGAATAGTTTACTTAATACCTTTTGTTCTATTGTTTACAGTACCTCTGTGAAGGCTTGTGTAGGGAAAAAGAAAATGTAAACTTAAGAATCAAGCATGTGCAGCTTGTGATGGCTGATTGCCGAAAGATTGCATTAATCCATTATGTGTGTCATGTACCCCTGCAACGATAGAAGAAGAGCCTGGCCCTCCAGAACAATTCAAACACTTCTTTTTATGGATAGTGAAGGCCATGCAGGATTTTCAGGCCCCACAGCAGGGGACAAAGAGGGACAGGATTCCAATAGTAGAAGAGATGGAGGATGTGAGGCAAGGGCCATCCTCTGAAACAATCAGTTCCCTTCAGGACTGGGATTCCGAGTCAGATAGTGAGGTGAGGTGAAAGAGGATCCCAGAATGTTTAATTTGGAGACCTTAAATGTTATACTCAAGCATATTAACAAATCTCTAGGCATTGAGGAACCTACAGTTCCGGTCAAACCACAGGATTCACTGTTTTCAAAACACCAGGTGAAATGTAGAGTGTTTCATACCCATAAGGTGATTAAAGACTTGGGGCTAGATTTACTAAACTGCAGGTTTGAAAAAGTGGAGATGTTGCCTATAGCAACCAATCAGATTCTAGCTGTCATTTTGTAGAATGTACTAAATAAATGACAGCTTGAATCTGATTGGTTCCTATAGGCAACATCTCCACTTTTTCAAACCCGCAGTTTAGTAAATATACCCCTTGATCTCTAAGGAGTGGCAAGCCTTAGACAAAAGTCATCCTAACATGGGGATACAGAACCATACATGAACCGCATGTACCCTTTCCAAGATGAGGATATGCTGAGATGGTGTTCAGTACCTAAGGTGGATTTATCCTCAAGGACCACTCTCCCATGGGATGATGGGGGACCATTAAAAGATGCCATGGATAGTAGACTGGAGACTTCCTTTAGGAAATTACACATCTCCCCAGGCATAACTCTAAAGTCATGGCTTCGGTAGCTAGGGCCCTTAGGTTGTGGGCCAGCACGTTGCATACAGACATTGAAGATATAATAAATTGATTGTACCTTCTAAAATCCTTAGAAGTTATGCAGAAGAGCAATGATTTCTTGTGTGAAGCCTCATTGGATACAATTGTCTTTTCTTCCAAGATCATGGCCTCGGCAGTTGTAGCAAGAAAGGCGCTTTGGCTACGGCCATGGGCAGCAGATCACCAATCTAAAAGCCGCCTGACAATGCTTCCATATGAAGGTAATTCCTTGTCTGAAGAAAAACTGGATAATCTGATACAGAGGCTAGCAAGTGGTAGTGCTAATCGTTTACCACAGGACAGAAAGGGCAGACGTTTCCTCACTTACTCTCCAAGGCAACAATTTAAGGAAGCCCGTGCCTATAGACCTGGGAGACAATTTTCCAGACATCAAGACAGTATGACAAGACAGTCCTTTCGGCCCTTCAGACTAGAAAGGGGGAAACAAGGACAGCAAAGAACCCAATGACTATCTGCAGATCCAGTCTGAACTAACCCCAATGGGCGGCGGGATATCACGCAGAAATTTGGAATTGGACCACACAAGACAAGTGGGTCCAGGAGATAATCACCAGAGAATATGCCATAGAATTCCATACCTGGCCAAAAGGAAACAGATTTGTCCAGTCAAGAAGTCCCACGTCCTTCTTAGAGCAGCAAGCATTGGAGGAAGGCCTAGAATGCGTGGTGAAAACAAAAGCTATTGTGCTGGTGCCGACAAATCAGTAAAACATGGGGTTTTATTCCAGCAAAACACTTTCGGGTGGCGTCTATCATCTCAATCCTCAAAGCAGTAGAAACAGGAGATTTTCTGACGGCGATAGACTTAAAGGATACATATTCTCATATCCCGGTCATGATTTATCACCAACAATTCCTGAGGTTTTGCATTCAAGGATGCCACTTCCAGTTTACTTATCTTCCATTTGGCCTTTCCACGTCTCCAAGAACATTTACCAAAGCCCTTATAGTCCTCATAGGGGCACTCAGGGGGGGAGAGGAGTAGCATTGTGGCCGTATCTGGATGATATCCTGATTGCTGCAAAGTCAGAAGAAGCGGCCCTCGAGGTTACATCTCAAGTAATCCAGTTTCTGCAACAGCACGGTTGGTTAATCAATGTATCAAAAAGTCATCTGAAACCGTCACAACAGCTGGTGTTCCTAGGAGTACAAATAAATACAAAAACGGACAAGGTCTGTCTCGCCTCCTAGGGATGTATTCCTGGACAACTCTTCTGATATTTTTTTCACTCCTCTGTCAGAAATCTTGCGAGGTGCACCTGGTCGTGGCTGGTTTATGGTGAAATTATGTTTTTTCCACTTCCGGATTATTGCCCCAACAGTGCTCACTAGAACATTCAGCAGTTTAGGAAGCCTTCTGTAACCAATGCCATCAGTATGTTTTGCAACAATAAGATAGCAAAGGTCTTGAGAGAGCTCTTTGCTTTTACCCATCATGAGATGTTTCTTGTGTGACACTTTCGCAATGACACCTTTTATAGGTCATCAGTTGTGGCTGAACCAGCTGGCAGGATTGCTTTCTGCTTTCTAATTACTGATAGATTTCAGCTGGTGTCTTGGCTTTCCATGCCTTTTTGCACCTCCCTTTCTTCATGTGTTCAATACTTTTTCCATGTTTCATTCCACATTATTACACAAAACTTAAATTATGGACATCTATGGTTTGAATGGTTTGATTTCTTTGCATGTGTGGATTGCAAGGGTTGTTGCTGACATTTGGTTTAAATTTTATGACAATAGCCACATTAAATATATATTTACTGAGATAAATGTTGATGTGTTCAATACACACACACACACACATACATATATATATATATATATATATATATATATATATATATACATATACATATATATATATATATATATATATATATTGTAACAAAGGGAGGCATTTAGCTGGCAATATGCAGAAAAAGCATGGAAGTAGAGTAAAACATTTGTGCAGTAATTCACCTAGATTGATGACTTATGTGTAACAAACAATAGTTTAAGTTTGGTTAACTTACATGATTTGGAAGCTCCTTCCCCACAGCAAACAGACAGGGTGTGTCTTTTAGTGCAAACAGAAGCACTGATGGGAGTTTCCTCTTAAAAGGAAGGTGGGTGTGTCACCTGCCCATCAAGCTAGGCCTGTGGGAGGAGTATCAGGTATAAAAGCCTGCTTGTTTCATTGTTCAGGGAGACCAACGCTGGGGAAACTGGCTGGTCTTGAGAGAGAGCTGGTCTATGTATAGCTAGCGTTTAGGGTCTCCATAATTGCTGTGAAAGTATAGGGTGTCAAAAGATTTACTATCTTGCCACAATATATATATATTGTGGCAAGAGCCCGCTACTGCTGAAGTACACGCGAACAACTTCTTCCTTTTTATGTAGTTTTATTGTCAGGATGGTAAATGTTTTGACACCGTACAGATATTACAGCAATACTTGGAGACCCTAAACGCTAGCTAGACATAGCTCAGCTCTCTCAAGACCAGCCAGCTTACCCAGCGTTGATCTCAGTGCACAAATGATATAAACAAGCTTTTATACTTGATACTCCTCCCCCAGCCTTAGCTTGATGGACAGGTGACACACCCACCTTCTCTTTAAAAGGAAACGCCCATCACTGGCTCTGTAATTCAAACAGACACACCCTGTCTGTTTGCTGAGAGGAAGGATTTCAAGTCATGTAAGTTAAACCAAATTTAAACTATTGCTTTTCATACATAGGTCTTTACATTCAATCTAGGTGCATTACTGCACAAATGTTTTACTCTACTTCCCCGCTTTCTCTGCATATTGCCAGCTAAATGCCTCCTTTTGTTACATATCCCTCCCCCTAGCGTCTCCAAGTAGGGAGACGCGGACTTCGTGAGGAGCGCATATTTTCGTGACAACGCATCTGCATTTTTGTGTAGAATCCCGGGTCTATGTTCTAATGAGAACTTGAAAGGTGCCAAGAACCAGCGGGTTACCTTGGCATTTACCTCCCGGTTGTTCTGCATCCATCTCAATGGTGCATGGTCTGTTATTAAGGTGAACTCTCTGCCTAGAAGATAATAGCGCAGAGCTTCTGTAGCCCATTTTATGGCGAGACATTCTTTCTCCACAGTGGCATATTTTTGTTCCCTTGGAAGCAACTTACGGCTTAGGTACAGGACAGGATTTTCTACTCCATTCTTCTCCTGTGACAGGACTGCACCTAAGCCAACACCAGAAGCATCAGTTTGGAGGAAGAACCTCCGGGTAAAATCTGGTGCTTGTAGAACTGGGGAGGAACAAAGAGCTAACCGAAGATCAGACCAGGCGGTTTCTGCAAAGTCAGACCAGGTTAATCTATCTGGACAACTTTTTTTTACATGTCCGTTAGTGGAGAAGCTCTAGTGGCGAAGTGGCTTACAAACCGCCTGTAGTAACCTACTAAGCCTAAAAAGGTTCTTAACTGTGACTTTTTCTCTGGTCTTGCCCAATTTTTGACTGCCTCCACTTTGTCTAGCTGGGGTTTGACATGCCCTCGACCAACAACGTACCCCAAATATTTGGCTTCTCTCATGGCTATGGCACATTTCTCTGGGTTAGCTGTTAACCCTGCTGACCTTAATGAAGCTAAGATCGCCTCAACTTTGGCTAAATGTGATCCACAGTCTGGGGTATAAATCACTATATCGTCCAGGTAAGTGGCTGCATAAGCTGTGTGAGGTCGTAGCAATTTATTCATGGCCCTTTGGAAGGTGGCAGGTGCCCCATGCAATCCAAAGGGTAGGACTTTATATTGATAGAGACCATCAGGGGTGGAAAATGCAGTCTTTGGCTTGGCCATGGAAGTCAGGGGAACTTGCCAATAACCCTTTGTTAGATCAAGGGTTGTCAAATAATTGCTACCAGCAAGATTTTCCACTAGTTCATCCACACGTGGCATTGGATAGTCATCAAACTGCGACATACTGTTTAGGCGCCTAAAGTCATTGCAGAACCTAATTGTCCCATTGGGTTTCGGGACAAGCACAATGGGACTATTCCACTCACTAGTGGACTCTTCAATCACATCTAACTGGAGCATCTTCTCGACCTCCTTTCTCACGTCCACCCGTCTGGCTTCTGGAATACAATACGGCTTCTGCTTTACAATGACTCCTGGCGCAGTGACAATGTCGTGTTCGATTATGGTAGTGCGCCCAGGAATGGAAGAGAAGACATCCCTGTTCCGGCGAATCATTTCTTCAGTCTGTTGTCTCTGCTGAACGGACAAAGCTGGCTCTATGGGCACTTCAGACTTTTCAATGGCAGTACTCACGACCTGAGGAGAGGTTTCCTCATCATGCCAAGGTTTAAGGAGGTTAACATGATATATTTGCTCCTCCCTTCTCCTACCTAACTGGCGGACTCTGTAATTAACAGGACCGACAGCCTCTAGAATTTCATATGGACCCTGCCAATGGGAGAAAAGTTTGCTTTCCTGGGTGGGAACCAGGACTAGGACCTTGTCCCCAGGCTTGAAAGATCGAACAACAGCACTTTTGTCATAACTTTTCCTCTGTTGTTCCTGAGCCTCTTTTACATGTTGCTGCACAATGGGCCCTATCTCTCCTAGCCTCTCATACATTTGGGACACAAATTGTACCAAATTTGGCTCCCTGGGACCTTGCTGCTCCCACCCTTCTTTTAACATATCCAAGATACCCCTGGGCTGTCTCCTAAACAATAGCTCAAAGGGACTAAACCCTGTTGAAGCTTGAGGTACCTCACGGATGGAAAATATCAAATAGGGAATAAGAGTGTCCCAATCTTTTTTCTCTTGAGCCACTGGTTTCCTGAGCATGTGCTTTAATGTGCGGTTAAAGAGTTCCACCAAGCCATCTGTTTGTGGATGGTATACAGAGGTGTGAAGCGCCGTAACCCCTAGCAACTGGCACATGTCCTTCATAAGTTTAGACATGAATGGAGTACCCTGATCTGTGAGAATTTCTTTGGGTATTCCCAAGCGTGTAAACATCAATACAAGTTCTCTAGCTATGCTGCTGGACTTTATGTTTCGTAGGGGAATTGCCTCTGGATACCTGGTTGCATAGTCAAGCACCACTAGTATATATTGTTGCCCACGTGCAGTTTTTTCCAGTGGCCCTACAAGGTCCATGGCTATCCGTTCAAAGGGAACTTGTACTATTGGTATAGGAATGAGAGGTGCCCTGTACATGGGTTTGGGACAGGTTCTCTGACAAATGGGACAGCACCGGCAATACTTTTTCACTGCCAGGTGTACACCGGGCCAATAAAACCTAAGCAGAACTCGTTCCTGTGTTTTATCCTCCCCTAGGTGTCCCCCACAGACATGTGTGTGTGCTGCTTTTAACACTAGGGGTACATGGACCTGAGGAACCATTAATTGTTCTACTTTTTCCCCCTGCACATTAGCAACTCTATACAGGAAGTTATTTTTAACAATGAAATATGGTATACCTTCTGCAGGCTGGGCGGCTTTCGCTACCCCATTTACCTCAGTCAGACTTTTAAAGGCATGTTCCAAAGTGGCATCATTAAGTTGGTCTCGAGCAAAGTCCTGCAGATGGAACAAAATTGGTATTGCGGACCAGTCCGTAACCTCACTGACAGGCGGGGTGGGCTCATCTGCGACATCACCGACCAATGCTAGTTTGCACTGTCCATGTTTCTCCGCAGTTGGATGCTTTTGTGGAACTCCTGCTGTGACTCCCAGGATGGCATTCCGGTTTGGCGGTTACCAAAGATCGATGTCCAGATGTTGTGGATCTTTAGGCGGTTCCTTTAAGACCGGGCTTCCGACCGTTGCATCAGTTGCCGGCATGTTCGGCCGGATCCGCTCACCGAGAACATCATTAAACAGTGGGAAGTCTTGCCCCAAAATGAGTGGATATGGGAGTTTAGGTGCTATGGCAGCTACCACCATAACAGTTTTGTCTTTGAGTGTGACTGGTAGTATTGTTCTTTCATACTCCTCTGTCGTGCCATGTACGCAAAGAACCTTCACCTTGAGCAACCGAGAAGTTATGGTTTCGGGCAAGGCAGAGCTGGAAACCAATGAGAGTTCACTCCCCGAGTCAACCCAGGCCAGAACAAGGTTCTGGTTGATTAGCACAGTCACCCGGAACAAACAAGGACTTCCTGATGTGGGACTCATGGTAAAACAGCTTGGAAAAGCAGGCCCAATATGTGCCACGGAACAGTCCATGGGTTCCGGTAGTTTAGGACACTTTGCCTTAAAGTGGCCTGGCTCACCACATTCAAAACACTTCAGATTAGACGGCTTTGCACCTGGCCCTCTGTCCGTAGCAAGGATTGTCAAACCTGGCTTTTGGCGTGGCAGCGGCTTTGGCACAAATGCAGGTTCTTTAGTCATTTGCTGTAGTGCACAAAACCTTTCTACCACGGTGGCAAGCTCTTCATAAGTTTGTGGGTCTGATTGCAGAACCCACCTTTGCAAATCACGGTTCAGCCCCCGGATGCAGTGATCTATCGCCAGAACTTCAATAATCCGAGAAGGCGAATTCTCCTCAGGCTGCAGCCATTTCTTTCAAATTTTAGAAAGCTCTGACCGGTTTTTCTTTAACATAGCGCCATTGGTGATAGCGCTGGGCTCGGCCTGGCCCGGAAACTCCAATGCGAGCCAATATCTCAGACTTTCAGCACAGATAGTCAGAGGCCCGTTCCTCATCTAGATCCATATAAGCTCGCTGAGCTTCACCAGTCAGATATGGCACCAGCCTCTCAGCCCAATCTTTAGGAGGCCATTTTGCCCTTTTTGCAAGTCTCTCAAAGGACACCAGATATGCTTCTATGTCATCACCGGGCGACATTTTCTGGAGAACAGGACCAAGTGGTTCATTTCTGTCATGTCTCACCTGGCTTAACTCTTCTCTTAAGAGCCTTGTGTTTTCCACATGTGCCTTAGCAACTCGTAGTATCTGAGCTTGCTGCTGTTGCTGCGCAGCGGCCACATTCACGAGAGTTCTCAGTACTTCCTCCATGTTGACGTCTGCGCGGGTTGGGTAGCGGAAACTTGCTTCCTGGAGTATCCCACTCCTGACGCCACTTGTGGCAAGAGCCCACTACTGCTGAAGCACACACGTACAACTTCTTCCTTTTTATGTAGTTTTATTGTCAGGATGGTAAATGTTTTGACACTGTACAGATTTCACAGCAATACTTGGAGACCCTAAACGCTAGCTAGACATAGCTCAGCTCTCTCAAGACCAGCCAGCTTACCCAGCATTGATCTCAGTGCACAAATGATATAAACAAGCTTTTATACCTGATACTCCTCCCCCAGCCTTAGCTTGATGGACAGGTGACACACCCACCTTCTCTTTAAAAGGAAACGCCCATCACTGGCTCTGTAATTCAAACAGACCCACCCTGTCTGTTTGCTGAGAGGAAGGATTTCAAGTCATGTAAGTTAAACCAAATTTAAACTATTGCTTTTCATACATAGGTCTTTACATTCAATCTAGGTGCATTACTGCACAAATGTTTTACTCTACTTCCCCGCTTTCTCTGCATATTGCCAGCTAAATGCCTTCTTTTGTTACAATATATATATATATATACACATACACATACATATACATACACACTGTATACCTCTTCTGCTTACATACCTTCTGTCAATGGCTTGTGTTACCTGCAACATTACAAAAGGAATACTGATAATGAACATACTGTATGTCTGATTTTTTTTAAAAATTTGCTCTTATATTTTAAAATCTTCCCCTAAGCAACAGATTAAAAATACATTACTTCTCCCCGTGTGTGTGTGCGTGCGTGTGTGCGTGTGTGTGCAAATTCTTCCAACCTTTTTTTTTTTTAACAGAGGAAATTCTTTAAATAGCAAATGGTCCATGGAATAATGTGCAAAAATGAGTTATACAAACTGAAAGCCGGGGTGTAAAGAGAAGCATCGTCTGAGACTAAAATAAAGACAGATTTTATGGTATTTATGTCAGTTAATTTAACTGCTGGTAGGGGCTTCAGTGGTAACACGAGTTAGTTCCACTGTTTAACCTTGCAGGATTAATTCATGCTTTATGACATCAGTGCTTTATCATACGCTCCTTGGGAAGACAGTTATCTCATTAGCTGGAATTTAATGAAATGCAAGGATACACTTCTTAATTTCAAAGATTACTATAACACAAATCGATTGTAAATCTTTGCCCGAGGGACCCTTAGTCAGTCACCTGTTTAACACCCTTTACAATAGTTGCCAATCTGCATAGAACGACCAACCTACAATAGCCAGAACCACAGACCAGGGAGATTTGGTTGCTTAAGGCTAGGCTAAGTATACACTGGAATTTACATTGTATTTATTGCTCGTTAAAATTCAAGTGAAAATGCATATAAACCACATTGCATTTATGAATGCGTTTAATTTTTATTTTAGATGTGTTTTCCAATTTGTTCAATCTGCTTTTGTTGCAAAAAGAAATTAATCTAGATTAAGCAAAATTTATATAAACTGGTTTTTAATGTAATCTCATTGCGATTTTACTGGGTTACCACTCAGAGGAAAGTAGGTTTTCAAATGCATTAACACTCGTCAGATGCCCTGAAAGAGTTCTATAAAGTACACTACAGGACAAGGTAAATACAGGTAAAAATGCAAATATGTCTCATTTTGTACAATGATTTCTATTTTCCAATCCTCCTTTTGATCTTGTAACTATCATATTAGTATTTCAATCAGCTTTTTCGGATTTATTTTGACACATATATACATGTACAGCGACAATTATAGAATATATTTTCTATAATAAATATATCATGGCAGACTGAAAAATGAACTAAAGCATGCAGATTAGTACATAGCACAGAGCAGGGCAGTTTCATTTGGCAACAGAATCTGTGTAACAAAATTCACAGTTCTAGCACAAATTCATCTCCACCAATCAAGGTTGGTTTTTATGATCTAACTTGCTCTAGGCCGATCAAAGCTAATTGCTGATTGGTTGCTATGGGCTACTGCATATTCTGCCTAAAATTAAAACTTTGTATAGTAAGTATTAGCAAATAGATAATACATCAGAGAGGCTTCTTAAGAAGTGCTAAATAACAAGTAGATTAACAAGCTCACTAATCGGCACTCGGTGCAACAACTTCTTCTGGTGCCGTTAGCCAGGCTTGTAGCATACAGAAAACTGGACAACAGAAGATGACACATAAACTTTACTGTTCAAATACCCAATTTTATTGCAAAGTGCACCAAAAAGCATACTGTTTCAGGATACAATCTCGGTCAGATTTATTTTGCCTGCTATAAAATTTCAATGAAAATGGGCATTTAAACCCACAATGTCATGTTCCATTTTCTACTTTTACTTTATGGGGTAGTGATTTGCATAACACTTTTAGGTCAATCAATGCTAAAACAGTGTCATCAGACATGAGTTTTAGCCATGCTGACCCTATGTTAAAGTGATAAAGGGCCAACATATTATTTCAGCAACTTAGAATTTTGAAGAACAATATTTTATTGTAAGAGGAAACTTTTTTTTTTTAAAGGAAGAGGGGGGGGGGGGGGGGTTGGGCAAAGTAGCATTAACACTAGTACATGAATGCACCAAAAATCACTACTATGACCGTGTAATTAAATATAAATTATATGCGTGGTCTAAGAGTAAAGCTGGGACTGCTTGTTTTCATTATATTCATAACATGCTTTGCTGTAACCCTATTCATCTGTCACTGTCTCACTATCCTTTACTTTCTCATAGAACCTGTAAGTAGGAGTGTGAGTGCATTTTCCCCTTACCGGTACAGATGTCTTCATGCTACTATTGTAGCATACACATTAATGCCTCCTTTCCTCATTACACAATTAGTTTCGCATTTTGCTGTCTTCTAAAACAGGAAGACCTAGCAAATTATTTTTGTAATTTTTAGTACACACAGAGGAGGCAGCAATCTTAAACTCACGAAAATGCAGCCTAACAATTCATTAGAAGTTAGTGCCCTCACTGACACTGGCTACGAAAAAGGTTAGCCAAGTGCTCACCTGCAACAGAGGAGGCGCCAAGTGCAGTCTCTCATAGTTGTACCCTTGCCCAGCTCCCCTATCTTGATAATTGACAGGTGTGGGAAGAGGGCCTACTGGATAGTCTTAGATGTTTAGTGCCTTCCCTTCTGCCGTTACCCTCCATACAGTTACATGTCTGTTTGTGCAATGATTATCTCTCTTAGTTCAAAGAGGGATCATCTCTGTTCATGCAGCTCCCACTGCCCAGTATATATTAGAACTTCAGGGCATGGCTATATAATTGGGTAATTGAGGATGTGCAGGTGAGTGGGCCCTGATTCAGAGGTTACTGTGTATGGGAATCTGACTGCATCAATGAATAGACCATTAGTTCCACTTTAAATCTAAAAATCTTTAAATTACTCTACACCCACCCAAATAAAGAAATGTAAAAGTTAAGAGGTTAGATTTAATTAGCCGCAATGTTTTTAGTACAGTAAATATCCACTCATTTTTGCTCACAGCTCTATGGGGCGTGAGAAAAAAATGAGTGTATATTTCACTAAAAAAAAATATGCACAAGGTGTCTCCACGGCTGTTCCGGAGACACTTCACATGTATTTTTTTCTAATTGAATCTCCCCACAGATGTAGTAACATATGCATTACTGTGAACATTTGGTGCTTAGATAAAAGTTCTTTACCTTTAGGTCTACTGTTTCAGTGGATCAAGTTTAACCCAAATAATCTGCAACACAATTCACAGATGTATTCGAGGCAGAAAGACAAAGAAGACGCAACGGTGAAACAGCCATTCTGGCCGATTCCTACTCCTTGTTATTTTACTAATTTATTGACACTTTTCTGCTTGCGGTAAGTGGCTTGTTTGTGAAATATATAGTGCCACCTAAAGCACATTTAAAGAAAATAAAAGGTGGCTATTGGGTCACATATAATATTGATTAAAGCAGCTAAGTGCAGGAACACTATATTTTTCTTTAAATTGGTAGGTGTGTGTTAACAATGCAACTCTGCTGGATGTCAATGGGACAGAAGCATTACAGCTTGTGAGGAAAATGCAGCGTTTTGAGGCTATGGACACAGATCATTAAGAATGTAATTTACATGGAATTACTACCATACTGCTTCTGTCATTTCATGAGTCTTGTTACTACCAAAGAACCATAAATGCATGGTTTCCAAATCACTGACAAGAGTCCTCACCCTGTACTTAACGCTTTCAGAGACAGAAAATCGAATAGCACATTAATATTACAATACATCTTCTTAAATTGTGTCCATTAATTACAGGAATCAGGATCATAAAACATGATAGAAAATGGCTGGGCTAGTGGACCTTTATGTGTCTAAAGGGATATTCATATCTAAACGAAAAACAAGATCACCACTATATTGACATTTGCAGCATAAAAATATTCAATATCTCCCCAAAAAATCATAATCATTAGTAAAAATCATTGTTAGCTGGCTATAAAAATACAAAATCATTTTTTTTTTAAATATATTGAATTATGTAGGGGCACACGGACAGGGTCTTGGATTGTCTCTAATATTATGCACAGTCGAGGGATTTTATTGCAACAAAATATATGATCTGGCAGCAGATCATCTCAGGATTTATCTTGCAAAAGACAAAACAAAATTTGCCTGGTCATCTATTATCCACATAAAGTAATCTTGGTATGTCACCTCCTCATCCATGGGTTAGAAGTATGAAACAGTTACCGTAGAAGGGATCTTTACGAGTTTAAAGAGACAAACATTTCAAAACTGGTCCAGAATTCTCGCTTCATTACATTTTGCATGTGAGGGGTTGCATGTTAAGCATGCCCCTTTAAGATGCATCTTACCTTGAGTGAAATGGATTTTGAACGATGTTGGCTAAGAGACATGTATTTGGCACCTACATAAACTAGGTGAAAATTACTGTTGATTGTCATATCTTTGCTGAGGACACATCTAAATGCACACATTTTTGCTCATACACAAAGGGGCATCTTTTTATTCAACTCTAATTTCAGACCACAGTGCAGAATTCCAAAATGGAACGTGAAGTTTGTATCACCTGAATTACCCACACCTTGCCCTCTGCCCTATGGCGGGTTCCACCACAAAACTAAACTGCTGTAAAACACTCCCCACTTCAGAAAAGAATGGTAAACCTAAATTAAAAATCATTTTTATTTCAATGTCCCCCCTATCCTCTTAGTCTGCCTTCAGTCAGAAGCTCACAGCCATCCCCATGTTCGGCTGCTCAGCTGTGTGAGCTTGCGCTTCCTTAGTTTGTGGCTTTCACTGCTGGTCCCCCTTTCATTCTGTAGACCAGAGATGGGAGCTGCAGGTAGCGAGGCATCTGTGTTATAGGACTCATCACCTGCATCATCATCATCATCTATATATACAGCACCACTAATTCCATAGAGCTGTACAAAGTGCTCACATCAGTCCCTGCCCCATTAGAGCTTACAGTGTAAATTCCCTAACACACACACATATACACACACAGACCTAGAGAGACTAGGGTCAATTTAATAGCAGCCAATTAACCGACTGGTATGTTTTTGGAGTGTGGCAGGAAACCAGAGCACCCGGAGGAAACCCACGCAAACACGGGGAGAACATACAAATTCCACACAGATAAGCCCATAATCGGGAATCAAACTCATGACCCCAGTGCTGTGAGGTAGAAGTGTTAACCACTAAGCCACCATACTGCTCCTTTCAGGAGTCCTACAGTAATTACAATAGTGACCGCAGCTAATAAAGTGATATGATTTTCCCACCTGGTCCACAGACTGGGAGATAGGCGGGTAATTTGCTCTTGCACAGATGTAAATCCGCTGCGCTAGTGTGGTGGCTTAAATGAATGGATGCCAGTTGTTTTGAGTTACAGAGTTTCTACACAAATCTGGTATAGAGGTGAGGATTGAATGGATTCCCAGACGACCTCCAGCACAAACAAAATCTCAAAGGCAGCCAACCAGGCATTTTCTTATGTTCTATGTTACTCCTTTCTCAAGGGTTTTGGTTACTGAATGCCAGCAATATTCATGAGTGCAGTCTGATCTTCTGCTGGCTCTCAGCAGATGTAAGAAGATTTAAAGTGGATCTGCTATCAATAATGAACATGTTCTAATTCAGTACTATATACACTACTAATTTGCTCAATTAGATTTAATTTTTGCTTTTGTATTACGAGCTCATTCAGATCTCACTGCTGAAGTGCACTTTACATGCTGGGCAGTGTAGACCACTCTACCCACATTGATAACTGGTCCTCATCCCCACTACACACAATAACATGCGCTAATACCCAGCATGGACTAGTATGTTACCCAGATGGCTGCTCTATTCTTAGTACTATGCATGCGGTCAGCATAGTCTGACCAGGGTTAAACTGTACTGCGTCCACAGTGCACTTCAAACTATATATGTGACCAAGCTTTTAGAGTGTGCATATCACTACATAAAATAAATTGGTTTGTTTAAAACATGAAATAATTACATGTTCAATTGAAGGAAGGAAACTTCTGTAATTGTATTTTCTATAGTCTACCCAATGCACAGTGGCTGAAGCAATCTTTCTTTTTACATTACTAGAATGCTCATTACACCTCCTTCTCCTTTGCATAATGGAGTCACTGGCATTTGATAGGAAATGCCAACGTGAAATGGGGTAGAGACTTAAAGACAAGCGTTTCTGGAACAAACAGCGATCTTGATATTTAGGTATTTTTTTGTATACTATTGAATTTGAAAATATTAGTTAATAGTGACAGGTGCACTTTAAATATATTTGTGGGAGTAAATGATTTATAATCAGAGGTGACTGGTGCAGCAACCTACAGAATGTTTGAAATGTCCTGTTTAAATTATAACACTCCTTCTTGTTAACCACTTCATACCAAGAATACACATTTAGAATAACAGAACTATCATTTGATTTTAAAGATGCACAAGTCAGATGAACTCTCATACATGAAATACGGACATCATTTAAATCAACTATTCCTAGCTTCTCATGTATCCATAGATATTCCATAACCTATCTAACACTTTTCACCTTGTAGATAGCCTTTTCATATTTGCAAAGCTTATTTTGTTGAGCACCACGACAATGGCATCACATTATTCACAGATAATTTATCAGGCATAAAATGCACTGATCAGTCATTTGTCAGACTTGACAGATACACTCAACAAGCCAGTTTCTAACATACAGAGACCAATGAAACTCTATTGTCATAAATCATTTGATGTAGATCCAATGAAAACTTAGGGAAACAAATTATTTCCTTCCTGCAAAGGCAAGTACTATTGTGGAACATATATCCTTTCTTATTTATAAAGATCCTATAAAAGCCTAAGGGACAAACAATTACTTGCAGAAAGGGATCCTGGCAAAATTAAGGAAGGTAAATGAGTCTTGTACATGGAATTTCCATGCACAGTTATATGGACTGTGACAGTAAACATGTTGGGTTAATATAAGTGATATTGTTTGTTTTATAATGAGCATTCACTTAGCTGAGAGTTACTGAGTAACTAAATATCTCATCACTTTTATAAGAGCTGGAGCCGCGGATCATATAGTAGAGAAGAAGCCTGAACTCATTTTTTGCCCAGATCAGCCGATGTCCACATCACGTGACTTCCTCCGCATCCACCAAACAATACAGGGAAGTCACGCAGCACATCTGAGGTCAGAAGAGGAAGAACATGCAGGCTGCATCTCATGGTCTCCCCCCTTCCTCTGTGGGAAATAGTTGGGAGATTCCTGCTCACTTCATAAGTAAGGGGAGATATTTTTAGGAAGGGTTTTATTAGTCATTGAGTGGGTCACTGGTACATCCAGTGAACAGTGGGTGGAGGCTTTGAGGAGCATTTTGGGTGGTGTCTGAGGGACAAAGGAAATTTTTAGGACTGAGTAAGGGGCTGTTTTTGGGCAAGTGTTATGTATGAGAAGTGTCTTCCTCCGCATCCAAAGTGACTTCCTCTACATCCACCAAACAATGCAGGGAAGTCACGCAGCACATCTGAGGTCAGAAGAGGAAGAACATGAAGGCTGCACCTCATGGTCTCCCCCTTCCTCTGTGGGAAATAGTTGGGAGATTCTTGCTCACTTCATAAGTAAGGGGAGATATTTTTAGGAAGGGTTTTATTAGTCATTAGACTGGGTCACTGGTACATCATGTGAACAGTGGGTGGAGGCTTTGAGGAGCATTTTGGGTGGTGTCTGAGGGACATAGGGAATTTTTAGGACTGAGTAAGGGGCTGTTTTTGGGCAAGTGTTAGGTGTGAGAAGTGTCTTCTGGTAGATGGAGTTCTTAAGGGCACATGTGGGTGTTTTGGGATGTGGGAGGTTTCAGTGGCTTGTGGAGATATCTGAAGGGTGCTACAGAGTACATGTGAGTGCTATTCTAAGGGAATGTGGTGTTTCTTTCCCTGATTAAATATATTATTTGAACTTATTACTGAGATTAATGGTAGTGTACAGTGAGTACGGTATCAGTAAGTGAGACAGCAGACCTAGACCCACCTCACTAGTTGGTTCTATGGAATGTAAGCATACTAATTAGGTAGCTGACTGGTGGAGTCTGAAAAGGGAAGCGAGTAAGGAAAATGAAGGAGAAGGAGTGGTCGAAGAAGAAGAAGAGTGGCCGAAGAAGTGGCCATACCGCCACTGCTACTATTGATTGTAAAATTAGCAAATTCCAATTACTTATATTTTCCATCTTGTTACTTTTAAATTTCCTCTTCGACTATGCAGGAAAAACACATAAAATACACCCAAGAGTTCATGTTAATGAAAAGGTACAGAACTGTCTCAAGGCACAGTTTGACTGGGTGACCACCTACAGGTGCAGATATGATGATCAAAAGCCATGGCAGTGCACCCTCTTTCTTCAGTACGATGGTCGCACACTGCCACTCTATGGCAATAGAGACCTATAGACAGTCAATAAATGGGGCTCTGACAAGTATAAGACAAAGGGGAAGAGTTGCAAGAGAACAATATAAGAAATAGAGGCAAGAGAAAGCAGAGAGTGCAGACAGCAGTTAAGGTACAGATAAGGAATAAGATCTGCTCCCATAACAAAAGTCGCATTACCCTATATGAACACAATATAACGAAGTGTCATACACATAGAAAGTGCCATTTTATATAAAATGTAATGAAAATACACCTCCCATTGATATGTTGTTTACCGCTTTATAAATCCAATGAAAATACTCTCTCCTGCAGTATTACAGATGGAAATGACACATAAGAAATACAATGAATTGGGTGCTACTTCTCATAATATAGTTGCAACACTAATGAATGAAGTTCTGGAGGGGTCAATATGTAAACAGCCAACCGCAGGCAGCTTGATAGAGCTGCTGGTGTCATCATCACCACCACCTAACTTTACATCAGGCCTTGAGTATCTGTGAGAAATATACCTTGGAGATGCATCCAAGACTAATGAAGTTACATCTCCAGGGAGGCGTGCTATACCTACGTGTACACATGCTGACTGTACTCAACGTAAGCCTGCACACTTATAAGATGCGCTCCAGTCTAGATACAGATGCACGTTAGTGCATATGTTCAGTACACTAATGCGTTTATACAGCAAAAATAGGCTCATGTCAAAGTATAGATCAGGCCCTAAGTATATAAAAAGAACATTTTTCACAGACATGCGGCCTCCACCAGTGTAAGTGAAAACCGTGAAAAATGGCTGGGCCATGTGCGGTTAAAAGTTTCACAACAGCCCTTCAGCTAAAGGGTTAAGGCATATGATCAGGTTTGGATTAGGGGAATGACCACCCAGCCTAGGCTTGGAACAGCAGGAGCACAAGGGAGCAGTCTGAACACTCGGTACATGATTATTTGCATAATAAACATTTTACCGTATGTTACATTATTTCACTTAATTTTATATATTTGCAATGGAAACATACAAAGCTGTGATGGACTCAAGACCTATTACCTAGGCTGGTAAGGAATATATATCTGGCCCTGTGTCTGACAGAGAATGTACTGGACTGTACAGGTAAAGACTGTGTTACTAATCAGCACTCGCCAGTGGGGAACAACCTTTAGGTGAGAGTCAGCCAGTCAAAATAATGGCTATAACTAATAATACAAGTTCCAGAAATCTTTATGGAGGAAGCGACAAGTTAAGAGTGCAGTCATCAATATAGTGAGAGGATGGCTGAAAAGACAATTAAAAAGAGAAAGCAAAATGAGGTAATTCTATGGCATAGTGGCCTAGTGGTTAGCACTTCTGCCTCACAGCACTGGGGTCATGAGTTTGATTCCCGAACATGGCTTTACCTGTGTGGAGTTTGTATATTCTCCCTGTGTTTGCGTGGGTTTCCTCCGGGTACTCCAGTTTCCTCCCACACTCCAAAAACATGCTGGTAGGTTAATTGGCTACTATCAAAATTGACCCTAGTCTCTCCCTCTCAGTCTGTCTCCCTCTCTGTCTGTCTGTGTCTGTGTGTGAGTGTGTGTCGATATTAGGGAATTTATACTGTAAGCTTCAATGGGGCAGAGACTGATGTGAATGAGTTCTCTGTACAGCGCTGCGGAATTAGTGGCGCTATATAAATAAATGATGATGATGATGATGATGATAGCGTAGTCTTCCACAGATAAACAGAATTGCTGCTAACACCAGAGACAAGCAAAAGGGAGAACTGCTAGAAGAACAGACTGAGAGACTGATGCAGATGCGAGTACCTTTCGGTTACACTATCACTTCAATGGTGAGTCTTGTTCAATTGAATTATTTAAAGTCTTGTAAAGGACCCTGGGCCCCTTTGGCGCTGCACTGCACATGCGCTGCTCACCCATATCACCCATATCCCCGTCATTGTTCTGATAGCTGCTCTGCTGAGAGTGGGGACTCGGAACTGAAGGGGGCACGTGGCCTGCACCATCACTGGCGGGGCGTTCCGGTAAGCATGGCGCTGTCCCGCCATGATTACCGGGCTTACTGTTTTACGCCGGTCCTAAAGCTCTGGTCAGCGACTATGAAAGTGGGACAGATGTAAGACGGACTGTACCATCGTTTTACACTCTGAAGTGAACATTACCGTTAAGGACACTGCTCATTTGTCATATTGTCAAGGTTTTCTCAAGCCCTTTTATAATTGCATAGCCATAAGGTTTCAAAAAGCCTACATAATTATTTACTTCTCTAAAGTTTATAGGTTGAACTAATTTAAGAACAAATGCTGTATTACCCTATGTCTTTATTACTCTTGTAATAACATAACGGTCTTCTTGTTTGAACCTAGAATATACCGTTATCAGCGATGTAATGAACAATAATGAATTCCCTCTGGTCATGTCTTTTATTTACCTTTTTTTTTTACTTTCAAAAGAAAAAATGGCCTAAGGGTGTCTCCCATTGGGGGTTAATTTTCTTCCTCTGCAGTATGCAAGCAAATGGTTTAAATTAATGCATCCTAATTAAAGTAATACGAGGCCGTGTGATCTTCAGATGGAAGAGAAGGAATCAGAGGCTTTGCTGGTGTTCTTAGATGTACACTTCATCACAGGAGACAAACCAGTTGCATTATATCCAGCAGTGCATAGTGTATGTATTTTCTAGCTTGTTTCACTGCAAATTAAATTATATACTGATAACAGTAGCTATTCAGATAACTACTATATATAACATTTCTGCTGTTAGCTGAAGAGGGCTTAGATGCTTCAACAAAGGAGATAGTTTGCAAAACAAGACTGCATAGTGTGCATAGTCTATGCAAGGATTCTCAGCCTGTAGGTCAGGTGGCATTTAGAGCAGGTCCCTGTTAACCTCCTTAATGGGTACTGCTACTAACTGTAACCAACTCGTTGAAAAGATAGAATGATCTTTCTGCGCTGTGGAGCCCCAAATAACACAACAAAATTATTAAATGGATAAATAAACAAATACTTATCTTTGATCGTCTAGATGTATCCGATTCTCTTCACTCTCCAATGGTGGTACACATGTTTCTAATACATTGTATATTATCGGATACTTGTGATTAGGATTACTTAATTTAATACAATACAGGATTACTTTATTGCCTTTTCTTCTCTCTTTACATGTGTACCACCATTGGAGAGTGAAGAGAATCGGATACATCTAAAAGATCGAATATAAGTATTTGTTTATCCATTTAATAATTTTGTCATGTTATTTGGGGTTCCTCAGCGCAGAAAGATCATTCTATCTTTTCAATCTGTGTTTTTTGACTTTAGTGTAGTCTTCAGTTGGATTTATCTGCAGCAGTGATTGTGGAGCGCTGTAAGAGTTGTTTAACATTGGTTTTGATTGTAACCAACTCGTTAGCAGCTACTTTAGGCTTTTTTTTAAAAACACTTAAATGGTTAACTTTTTGAGAAACAGCTGTAGAATGTATCCAGATCTTCCATAGAAGGGATTTAGCATACAAAGCTGAAGTTTAGTTTAACCGTCCACAAAAAATGTATATTTCAATTGGTTTCAATACATTATACTATAATAGTGAATGGTATTTACCTGGGGCCTGGCATTCTCCTGATTTGGCAGGCCCTCAATGTCTGTAATGGCTTCAAGCAGGCTGCAGTTTTGTCAATGCCCCTAGTGCTTTTTCAAGCATAAAACATATTATACATCACTGACTGATCAAGACAATAGAGGTTCCCATTATCAAAATTATAAATGATCTCTTTATCCCCAGATAAAAAAAACAAAACATAAAAAGGAAATAAAAAAAAACTTGAGATCACATGTTTACATATTATAGTACTCACAATTAGGAGCAAGTTGTGCAGACCATTATATTATGTCCATCAGTACTAATATGCACAGTACTAGGACTAATATGCCACTAATATGCCAATCAGTAGTGATATGCCACTAATTTGCCTATCAGCAGTAATTTGCCACTAATATGCCCATCAAAAGTGATTTGTGCTCATGTCCCCATAAGTAGCAATTTGACCTTAATTGCTTAACAGTAATAATGTGGAACAGCAACACTATACTCACTCTACCACTGCCTCCTCCTCTGTGCCAGCAGCCTCTGTCTCCTACTGTGTCCCGGTCCTATGGGTGTAGTGCCAATCAGGTAGAATTCAGTGTCACAGAATGTGATGCGAGGGTGTGAGCAGTTGACCTCTAATTGATCACTAGCATTGGCCAATAAGAAACCATCGCACCAAAAACTTAGAGTCACGTGACATTAAATGCTGCTGAAGAAGTGTTACCGCCAATAACATCTCAAAATCAAAATGAGCAAAAGTCTGTCTGCAATGTGGGTAACTCTGCCACATCACATTATTAATATAATCATACTTAAATAAACATACTTAAAACATGACACTTATGAGTCCACCAACCATTAACTGGCACATCAGAAGGGTTCTACAACACTATTGGACCACGTACTACACTTTTCATCTACCTGTTGTGAAAAACCCGTCCCCATCGGCTAGCTACAGGGCAGGAGAGACAGAGTTCACCAAGTGTGATTTCTAGCATCTAACGGATAGTATCTCCTACCTCCTTTTCAGTTGCCCCCTTCTGTCTAATAGATGTTCCACGGGCACAATTAATTTTGGTTCCAGGGACACCATTAATTTTGGTTCTCGGATCAATCAATCAACTTGCCACCAAATTTATGGACCCAAAACTCCAATATCTGAGTTGAGTATCTGTATATTCCATAATTTTAAAATGTAGGGCCTCTGGTGAATGCACATGTTCTAAAAGAGGATTTATATGAATGAACTCTACCCTGATCTGGATCCTGTCTCGTTTTGTCTAGGTAGTATATGCCACATGGGTGAGATAACACATATTTGCTGTATCCTCTACTTTTATTAGGAAAGTCCATAGTGGGATGTTTAAACATAGAACTTTGCCTTTCATTGCAACACTGGGCAGACTCCACACTAAAGACTGCGCCATATATCATAGCTTAACGCTAGCAATCCCTAATAACAATCACTAATATTCAGAGCTTGTTTGTAGGGAATAAGATTTATGAGCTTAGTGCTCTCAGGACATAATGTACTAAACAATGTGAGAAGTTTTTTTTATTTTTAGTTGTTTTCAGGGTCAGATTAAGATTTGTGGGGGCCAGAGGTGCATGCAGGATTTTTTTAAAAAAATAGAGAGCTTAGCAGCTCTATTTCCACGGCACTGTATTGTACAGCAGCCGTGGCGCTGTCAAAGAAGCGTCTGCGGCGGTGCTGTACAGGAAAGTGCCGCTATGTAGGGGCACTGTTTAGCCCCCGTTCTTTGTGGAGGGGAGGAGTTTCTGGAGAACCAGAGACCCCGCCTGCATGCGCCCCTGGGGGCCACAAGGCAAGTGACTTGTGGGAGGCTCTGACACATTTTTCCCTAACATGCAGAACCGGCCACGCAGTCCAATAAAAAGCCACAATCTTTTACTGCTTGTGGCCTACTAATGTTCTGCTCAGTTGCGGCTAACTAATGTTGCCGTTTTGTGCCAATTCGATTGTGGAAGCCCCCCGAGTTAGCACCCTAGTTTCCCTGCCTATAATCCGCTTCTGGATGTTTATCAGATAACAGCTCCAAGGCATCCCATATTCCTATAGTACCTAATGAAGGGACCACGGCATCCTGACGGCTTGCATTGTTTTTCTATTACTAAACCAAAGAGCATTGGGGAAAAAAATAACAGGCCACAGTAAGACTTTGCCCTGTATAAACAGGCTCCACTACATGTCAGGTACAGTAAGCATGATGGGTAATATGGTGAGGATATTTATTTAACCCTTTCTAGAGTAGATGTCAGCAAAGGGTTAACTGAAAGCAAGACAACGCGCTGTATACTGTTAATAAGGAGAGAAGTATCTCGAGCTGATATGAAAGAGAATGTCTTCTTATCTCCCTCTTTATACTTCCTCTCCCCACCCTTTCATCCCGCATTTTAGTGTGCATAAAAGTAACTGTGATCCTGGAGCCGCTGCTTGGAATGACTGGATGGCTGTCAGCCTTGTGTTCTCCACACGCCGCAAAACTGACAGAAAAATACCGACCGTGACAAGGGAAAAAAAGAACATTATGTCCTTTCACCCGTCACTTCTCCAAATTGCTCAATCTCGGCTGACATATTATTATACATTGTTTCTCCGCGAACGGGAAAAAAGCCAATTTCTTTTTCTTTTTACCTTTTTTTATTTTAAACTACAGAACTTTTAAGAACTACAGAGGCGATGGCAGGGAGAAATCAGGAAGGGATTTTTTTATTTTATTTCAGTGACTGGTTACAATTAACCTGTAAACTGCCATAAA